>NC_069503.1:22312091-22328255 GCF_027579735.1 Bombina bombina | reverse complement strand
GTCGCATGTGGCTGCCTATGGGGGCTTGTGTGTGTGTGTGCATGTGGCTGCCTATGGGGGCTTGTGTGTGTGTGCATGTGTCTGCCTATGGGGGCTTGTGTGTGTGTGTGCATGTGGCTGCCTATGGGGGCTTGTGTGTGTGTGCATGTGGCTGCCTATGGAGGCTTGTGTGTGTGTGCATGTGGCTGCCTATGGGGGCTTGTGTGTGTGTGCATGTGGCTGCCTATGGGGGCTTGTGTGTGTGTGCATGTGTCTGCCTATGGGGGCTTGTGTGTGTGTGCATGTGGCTGCCTATGGGGCTTGTGTGTGTGTGTGCATGTGGCTGCCTATGGGGGCTTGTGTGTGTGTCTGCCTATGGAGGCCTATGGGGCTGTGTGTTCATGGGCTGCCTATGGGGGCTTGTGTGTGCATGTGGCTGCCTATGGGGGCTTGTGTGTGTGTGTGCATGTGGCTGCCTATGGAGGCTTGTGTGTGTGTGTGCATGTGGCTGCCTATGGGGGCTTGTGTGTGTGTGTGCATGTGTCTGCCTATGGGGGCTTGTGTGTGTGTGTGCATGTGGCTGCCTATGGGGGCTTGTGTGTGTGTGCATGTGGCTGCCTATGGGGGCTTGTGTGTGTGTGTGCATGTGGCTGCCTATGGGGGCTTGTGTGTGTGTGCATGTGGCTGCCTATGGGGGCTTGTGTGTGTGTGCATGTGGCTGCCTATGGGGCTTGTGTGTGTGCTGTGCTGCCTGGCTGTTGCATGTGGCTGCCCTATGGGGGCTTGTGTGTGTGCATGTGGCTGCCTATGGGGGCTTGTGTGTGTGCATGTGGCTGCCTATGGGGGCTTGTGTGTGTGTGCATGTGGCTGCCTATGGAGGCTTGTGTGTGTGTGTGTGCATGTGGCTGCCTATGGGGGCTTGTGTGTGTGTGCATGTGTCTGCCTATGGGGGCTGTGTGTGTGTGCATGTGTCTGCCTATGGGGGCATGTGTGTGTGTGCATGTGGCTGCCTATGGGGGCTTGTGTGTGTGTTCATGTGGCTGCCTATGGGGGCTTGTGTGTGTGTTCATGTGTCTGCCTATGGGGGCGTGTGTGTGTGTGCATGTGTCTGCCTATGGAGGCTTGTGTGTGTGTGTGCGCATGTGTCTGCCTATGGGGGCTTGTGTGTGTGTGCATGTGGCTGCCTATGGGGGCTTGTGTGTGTGTGCATGTGGCTGCCTATGGAGGCTTGTGTGTGTGTGTGTGTGTGTGCATGTGGTTGCCTATGGAGACTTAAGTGTGTGTGTGCATGTGGCTGCCTATGGGGGCTTGTGTGTGTGTGTGCATGTGTCTGCCTATGGAGGCTTGTGTGTGTGCATGTGGCTTCCTATGGGGGCTTGTGTGTGTGCATGTGGCTGCCTATGGGGGCTTGTGTGTGTGTGCATGTGTCTGCCTATGGGGGCTTGTGTGTGTGTGTGTGTGCATGTGGCTGCCTATGGGGGCTTGTGTGTGTGTGCATGTGGCTGCCTATGGGGGCTTGTGTGTGTGCCTGTGTCTGCCTATGGGGGCTTGTGTGTGTGTGTGCATGTGGCTGCCTATGGAGGCTTGTGTGTGTGTGTGCATGTGGCTGCCTATGGAGGCTTGTGTGTGTGCATGTGTCTGCCTATGGGGGCTTGTGTGTGTGTGTGCATGTGGCTGCCTATGGGGGCTTGTGTGTGTGTGCATGTGTCTGCCTATGGGGGCTTGTGTGTGTGTGTGCATGTGGCTGCCTATGGGGGGCTTGTGTGTGTGTGCATGTGGCTGCCTATGGAGGCTTGTGTGTGTGTGCATGTGGCTGCCTATGGAGGGCTTGTGTGTGTGCATGTGGCTGCCTATGGGGGCTTGTGTGTGTGTGCATGTGGCTGCCTATGGGGGCTTGTGTGTGTGTGCATGTGGCTGCCTATGGGGGCTTGTGTGTGTGTGCATGTGGCTGCCTATGGGGGCTTGTGTGTGTGCATGTGTCTGCCTATGGGGCTTGTGTGTGTGTGCATGTGGCTGCCTATGGGGGCTTGTGTGTGTGCATGTGGCTGCCTATGGGGGCTTGTGTGTGTGTGTGCATGTGTCTGCCTATGGAGGCTTGTGTGTGTGTGTGCATGTGGCTGCCTATGGGGCTTGTGTGTGTGTGCATGTGGCTGCCTATGGGGGCTTGTGTGTGTGTGTGCATGTGGCTGCCTATGGAGGCTTGTGTGTGTGTGCATGTGGCTGCCTATGGGGGCTTGTGTGTGTGTGTGCATGTGGCTGCCTATGGGGGCTTGTGTGTGTGTGCATGTGGCTGCCTATGGGGGCTTGTGTGTGTGTGCATGTGGCTGCCTATGGGGGCTTGTGTGTGTGTGCATGTGGCTGCCTATGGGGGCTTGTGTGTGTGTGCATGTGGCTGCCTATGGGGGCTTGTGTGTGTGTGCATGTGGCTGCCTATGGGGGCTTGTGTGTGTGTGCATGTGGCTGCCTATGGGGGCTTGTGTGTGTGTGCATGTGGCTGCCTATGGGGGCTTGTGTGTGTGTGCATGTGGCTGCCTATGGAGGCTTGTGTGTGTGTGTGTGCATGTGTCTGCCTATGGGGGCTTGTGTGTGTGTGCATGTGTCTGCCTATGGGGGCTTGTGTGTGTGTGCATGTGGCTGCCTATGGGGGCTTGTGTGTGTGTGCATGTGGCTGCCTATGGGGGCTTGTGTGTGTGTTCATGTGTCTGCCTATGGGGGCTTGTGTGTGTGTGCATGTGTCTGCCTATGGAGGCTTGTGTGTGTGTGTGTGCATGTGTCTGCCTATGGGGGCTTGTGTGTGTGTGCATGTGGCTGCCTATGGGGGCTTGTGTGTGTGTGCATGTGGCTGCCTATGGAGGCTTGTGTGTGTGTGTGTGCATGTGGCTGCCTATGGAGGCTTGAGTGTGTGTGTGCATGTGGCTGCCTATGGGGGCTTGTGTGTGTGTGTGCATGTGTCTGCCTATGGAGGCTTGTGTGTGTGCATGTGGCTTCCTATGGGGGCTTGTGTGTGTGAGCATGTGGCTGCCTATGGGGGCTTGTGTGTGTGTGTGTGCATGTGTCTGCCTATGGGGGCTTGTGTGTGTGTGTGTGCATGTGGCTGCCTATGGGGGCTTGTGTGTGTGTGCATGTGGCTGCCTATGGGGGCTTGTGTGTGTGTGCATGTGGCTGCCTATGGGGGCTTGTGTGTGTGTGTGTGCATGTGGCTGCCTATGGGGGCTTGTGTGTGTGTGTGTGTGTGTGTGTGCATGTGGCTGCCTATGGGGGCTTGTGTGTGTGTGTGCATGTGGCTGCCTATGGGGGCTTGTGTGTGTGTGCATGTGTCTGCCTATGGGGCCTTGTGTGTGTGTGTGCATGTGGCTGCCTATGGGGGCTTGTGTGTGTGTGCATGTGGCTGCCTATGGAGGCTTGTGTGTGTGTGCATGTGGCTGCCTATGGGGGCTTGTGTGTGTGCATGTGGCTGCCTATGGGGGCTTGTGTGTGTGTGCATGTGTCTGCCTATGGGGGCTTGTGTGTGTGTGCATGTGGCTGCCTATGGGGGCTTGTGTGTGTGTGCATGTGGCTGCCTATGGGGGCTTGTGTGTGTGTGCATGTGGCTGCCTATGGGGGCTTGTGTGTGTGTGCATGTGGCTGCCTATGGGGGCTTGTGTGTGTGTCTGCCTATGGAGGCTTGTATGTGTGTTCATGCGGCTGCCTATGGGGGCTTGTGTGTGCATGTGGCTGCCTATGGGGGCTTGTGTGTGTGTGTGCATGTGGCTGCCTATGGAGGCTTGTGTGTGTGTGTGCATGTGGCTGCCTATGGGGGCTTGTGTGTGTGTGCATGTGTCTGCCTATGGGGGCTTGTGTGTGTGTGCATGTGGCTGCCTATGGGGGCTTGTGTGTGTGCCTGTGGCTGCCTATGGAGGCTTGTGTGTGTGTGTGTGTGTGCATGTGGCTGCCTATGGAGGCTTGAGTGTGTGTGTGCATGTGGCTGCCTATGGGGGCTTGTGTGTGTGCCTGTGGCTGCCTATGGAGGCTTGTGTGTGTGTGTGTGTGCATGTGGCTGCCTATGGGGGCTTGTGTGTGTGCCTGTGTCTGCCTATGGGGGCTTGTGTGTGTGTGTGCATGTTGCTGCCTATGGGGGCTTGTGTGTGTGTGCATGTGGCTGCCTATGGAGGCTTGTGTGTGTGTGTGCATGTGGCTGCCTATGGAGGCTTGTGTGTGTGCATGTGTCTGCCTATGGGGGCTTGTGTGTGTGTGTGCATGTGGCTGCCTATGGGGGCTTGTGTGTGTGTGCATGTGGCTGCCTATGGGGGCTTGTGTGTGTGTGCATGTGGCTGCCTATGGGGGCTTGTGTGTGTGTGTGCATGTGTCTGCCTATGGGGGCTTGTGTGTGTGTGCATGTGGCTGCCTATGGGGGCTTGTGTGTGTGTGTGCATGTGTCTGCCTATGGAGGCTTGTGTGTGTGTTCATGCGGCTGCCTATGGGGGCTTGTGTGTGCATGTGGCTGCCTATGGGGGCTTGTGTGTGTGTGTGCATGTGGCTGCCTATGGAGGCTTGTGTGTGTGTGTGCATGTGGCTTCCTATGGGGGCTTGTGTGTGTGTGCATGTGTCTGCCTATGGGGGCTTGTGTGTGTGTGCATGTGGCTGCCTATGGGGGCTTGTGTGTGTGTGCATGTGGCTGCCTATGGGGGCTTGTGTGTGTGTGTGCATGTGGCTGCCTATGGGGGCTTGTGTGTGTGTGCATGTGGCTGCCTATGGGGGCTTGTGTGTGTGTGTGCATGTGTCTGCCTATGGAGGCTTGTGTGTGTGTGCATGTGGCTGCCTATGGGGGCTTGTGTGTGTGTGCATGTGGCTGCCTATGGGGGCTTGTGTGTGTGTGCATGTGGCTGCCTATGGGGGCTTGTGTGTGTGTGCATGCTGCCTATGGAGGCTTGTGTGTGTGTGTGTGCATGTGGCTGCCTATGGGGGCTTGTGTGTGTGTGCATGTGTCTGCCTATGGGGGCTTGTGTGTGTGTGCATGTGTCTGCCTATGGGGGCTTGTGTGTGTGTGCATGTGGCTGCCTATGGGGGCTTGTGTGTGTGTTCATGTGGCTGCCTATGGGGGCTTGTGTGTGTGTTCATGTGTCTGCCTATGGGGGCTTGTGTGTGTGTGCACATGTGTCTGCCTATGGAGGCTTGTGTGTGTGTGTGCATGTGTCTGCCTATGGGGGCTTGTGTGTGTGTGTGCATGTGGCTGCCTATGGGGGCTTGTGTGTGTGTGTGTGTGCATGTGTCTGCCTATGGGGGCTTGTGTGTGTGTGTGTGCATGTGGCTGCCTATGGGGGCTTGTGTGTGTGTGCATGTGGCTGCCTATGGGGGCTTGTGTGTGTGTGCATGTGGCTGCCTATGGGGGCTTGTGTGTGTGTGTGCATGTGGCTGCCTATGGAGGCTTGAGTGTGTGTGTGCATGTGGCTGCCTATGGGGGCTTGTGTGTGTGTGTGTGTCTGCCTATGGAGGCTTGTGTGTGTGCATGTGGCTTCCTATGGGGGCTTGTGTGTGTGCATGTGGCTGCCTATGGGGGCTTGTGTGTGAGACAGTGGAGGGCAGCATAGCCCAGAACGACCATAATAATTAAGGCCCTTAGGAGTGTGCTGCTGTGAAGGTTGCAACAATGTTGCATTAGGGAGGGTGGGGTTTAGCTTACCTTTAAGTAGTCAGCTCCCAAAGCCCAAACCCTCTTTTCCAGCTCGTCTTCACAGCGTCAGGATCATCTGTCAGGAGTCCTGTGGAAGAAGATGTCGGAATTAGATGAGCTGGTGATCGATGAGTTTGACTCTGGAGAAGATGTGGTGCAGCCTTCCCCCCCTCGCCCGGTGAGTCGTCCCCCGGGGTCTAGCCTGTATCCCGAAGTTATGGTTGTCTCTCCCTCCCCTCCTTTAATCCCCCTTTCAGTAGAGGTGGGTCCCCAAATAGCAGAGGAAGTTGTGGTAGGGGAACAGGGCCCTGTTCTTGGCGGGGGGGAGGCCGTATCTGATCCGGTCGTTCTTACCGGTGAGGCGGTCTCCACGGCGGTAGCGCTGCTCCAATCTTTGGCAGCGGTGCTTTCCGGCGGGGGGCCGGCATCTCAGGGAGGCCCTCCGGCTTCGGTTTGCGCGCCGGCGTCCACGCGGGCCTCCATGGCCCCTTCAGAGCCCGTCTCTTCCGGTTTGGCCGTTTCCGGTGACGTCACTTCCGGTGACGTCACGTCCGGAAACGCCATTCCGGAATCCAGAGGCAAGCGGGCAGCATCGTCTTCTCCGCCGGGGTACGCAGGTAAGAGAGGGGTACCCCGGGGGGGGGGGGGCGACGCCCGCGGGGGGTGCGCAGCGAGGCTCAATTACTCAGCGCCCGCGAAGGGACACTGATTTGGCGGCCATTGAAAGGGGTAGAAGGTTGCATGAGGGATCTCATGAGCAGGCCGCAAGCCTGACCGGGGGTATGTTAGCACTTGACGGTGCTCCGATCAGGGCAAATTGTGTGTCTGAGGGGCAAGTGGTTTCTGAGGGGCAAGGAACAAGGGCACGTTCGCCCGGGAGGGCCCAGATTGGGGAAACAGGCATTAATGAACAGGCCGCAGGCCTGACGGGGAATATGCCTACTGCGCAACAAGTCGCAGGGCCTCAGGCCGCAATCACGCAGGCTGGGGGCAAGCGTCGGCCCGCGAATACATCGCGGCCTAGCAGACGCCGTAGTACTGCGTCACGCAGCAAGCGTAACGCCCGACAGGGTGCGCGGGCGGCGCCCGCGGGTGTGGCCCTCAGCGGGGCTCCACCAGGTGTTGTTACTAGGGCTTCAGCAAAGAAAGGCCCAGTTATCACGCCCAGTCTATGTCAGGGCACGCAGGCTGCGACTGAACAGAATAGACAAGTGCAGTTTGCTAATGCAGTGATGAATGTGCGTATGGCTGATATGGTTGATGATGGTATTGAGGAGTGTGGCAGCGATCACAGGAGCCCCAGTCCCCTAGGGTCCCGGGGTAATGTGGTTGGTGGGCCTTCGTCCCCTTCCCTGGGTACTCCTCTTTCACATTTTTCTCCACAGAACATTATGGAACCCAGAACTGCATTACAGCCACTCCAGGCCACCCCCAGTGCCGTGGAAAGGCAGCCACATTCTCAGGAACAGCCGTCCACTTCTTCTGGTCCTGTCCCGGTGCAACGCCTCTTGGGAGCTGGTAAGCACGCTATTACTTTTGAACGTAGTGTTTTAAGTTCATCCTCGGATGATTCAGGTTCAGAGAGTGATAGATCCCTGGGGTTGGAAGCGAAAGGGCAAAAAAGAATGTATAGGATGGTGAAATGGTTAGTGGAAGAAAGGAAGGCTATGGGTCTCCCCCTCCCCCCTGGTTCATCCCGCATGGAGCCCACTGTTCCTATGTTGACACCTCCTGCGTCAACAGACTTAGTTAGCCCACTTATGGGGAACAGGCGCAGGGCAGCTATACATGGGGACACTGACACATGGCCTGCGTTTAGCCTTCATGAACATCTCAAATCTAAGATGGTGCGGCGCATTCAGGGTGGGAGGTACGTGCACATGTTTGAGCTTTCTGTGGAAGCTTATCACCAGAAAGAAATGGCGGATGATGGCACGGGCCCGAAAAAATTTAAACGTCCTGATTCCTATGAGGAATGGCGCAAGTGCTTTAGGGTTTATGCGTCCTGTTATATCTCTAAATTTCCCGATCAAGCCTTAAACATCCTGAAATATCAGGATTCCATTGAAACAGTGTACGAGAAGTACAGGGATGGAGCTTGGCGGGATTACGACGCTGCTTTCCGTAGAAAGATGGTTGGGAACCCTCTTCTTACTTTCGGTGACGTTGATTCGCGTCTGTGGGCGCAATTGGGTCCTGAAAAACAGGCGGCGCCTGCTACAGTAGTCGGAGCATCGGGGGGCGTTAAGGCCTCGCAGCGCTCTCGACGGCGGGCCACAGGGGTGTGCTGGCGCTTCCAGGACAAATCATGTACCAGGGGAGCGGCATGCGCATTTCGGCACGCGTGCAGAACCTGCGGTGGCGGCCACTCGGGGTCCGAGTGTACCAGAACCCAGGACGCGGGTCGTCCCCAGGAGAGACCAGCAGCCGGCTCCAAACCTTTCCCTGTTGGAAAGGGCGGCCACACCTCTGAGGGTGGCCGTAATTGAGAAGTGGCTGCTGCGATACCCATTTAAGGAGGCCGCCTTGCTGCTTGGCGGCGGTCTGCGGTCGGGATTTGTTATCCCAGTCGGATCGCACGTGGAGGGTTCCTTGTCAAGCAGGAACCTAAAATCTGCGTATCAGTTTCCCGGGGTTTTGCGGGATAAACTGAATAAAGAAATTGGGTTGGGTCGTATGGCAGGCCCATTTGAGGATATTCCCCTTCCAGGGCTAGTTGTATCACCCTTGGGGGTAGTTCCAAAAAAGGAGCCGGGTAAATTCCGGCTCATCCAACATCTGTCCTTCCCGAAGGGTCGTTCGGTGAATGACGCCATCCCCCCGGAACTGAGCTCAGTTTCTTACCAATCATTTGATGAGGCATTGGGGCTAGTTCGCAGGGCAGGGGCCGGGGCTCTGATGGCTAAGCTGGATATAGAGTCCGCTTTCCGGCTCCTGCCCATTCACCCCTCCTCTTTTAGGCTTATGGGGTGCTATTTTGAGGGGCAGTACTACGTGGACAAATGCTTGCCCATGGGGTGCTCAATTTCGTGTGCCTACTTCGAGGCTTTCAGCTGCTTCTTGCACTGGGCCATTGCGGAGGTGGCCGGATTCGACGGCCTGGCACACTATTTGGATGATTTTCTGCTGGTTGGGCGGACAGGATCATCGGAGTGTGCTTTCCTGATGAAAGTCACTAGGTTTCTAATGGATAGAATGGGAGTTCCTCTGGCGGAGGACAAGTCCCAGGGTCCTTGCACGTGCCTTACTTTTTTGGGCATTGAGGTTGATTCGGTGGCAGAGCAGTGCCGTCTGCCACATGAAAAAGTTCAGCGCATGTTGGAGTCAGTACGCGCTATGAGAGCAGAACTGTATAGCTCCGTAAAGGATCTTCAAATCCTATTGGGTTTGCTGAACTTTGCCGGCAGGATTATTCCTATGGGAAGAATATTCCTTCGCAGGCTCGAGAGGCAGCTGTGCGGAAAAAGATCGCAGACCCGGAGGTTCCGGGTGTCTGCTGAGATGGTGGAAGATCTTAAGGTCTGGGATGATTTTCTTCTCCACTTTAATGGGATCTGTCTGTGGCGGGAGGTTGTTCCTTCTAACGCAGCGATCCAGTTGTTTACTGATGCGGCTGGGTCCCACGGGTACGGGGCTTTCTTGGCCGGGCAATGGAGCGCTGGCCCATGGCCCGCCGCGTGGATAGAGAGAGGCTTGGTCAGGAACCTATGCCTTCTTGAACTGTTTCCCATACTGGTTGCTCTTGACATTTGGGGCAATCAGCTTCGCGACCGTGAGGTGGTTTTCTGGACAGATAACATGAGTGTTGTTTATGCTGTTAACAGATTATCATCTAGTTCCCCTCCGGTTGTGCGGTATTTGAGACTGTTGGTGCTGAGGTGTCTGCACCTGAATATTGTGTTCCGTGCTAAGCATGTTCCGGGCGTCCAGAATAGGATTGCTGATGCGCCCTCCCATTTTCAATGGGAAGTATTTTATGCTCTGGTGCCTGATGCGGACACTAACGGATTGTCCTGTCCCACTTACTTATGGCAGGTGGCGCTGGATGGGGCCCCTTGATTGCGATGGTGCGGGCTTCCCTCGCTCCGTCTACCTGGGCTACGTATGTGAAATTCTGGACGGAGTGGATCGCCTTTTGTGACTTCAGGTGCCGTCCCTCCTGTGACGGGGACCAGTGGGGCTTGCTTGAATGGATTACCGAACTTAAAGGTAATGGTGTTTCGAAGACTGCGATGGGTTCACGCCTGGCGGCAGTGTCCTTTTTCTGCAAGTTGTATGGGCTTGTTGACGCCTCGAAGACCTTCCTGGTTAGGCAGGTACTTCGAGGCTGGGGGCGTATGGCCCCCAGGGTCAGGGATTTCAGGGAACCAGTTACCATGGAACGTCTGGTAACGTTGTGCCGTGTTTTGCCGGCGGTCTGTTCATCCGCCTATGAAACTGCCCTATTCTCAGCCGCCTTTGGGCTGGCTTTTCACGAGGCTCTTAGGGTAGGGGAAATTGTCCCGCCCTCTAAGAACAAGACGGGCGGCCTTTTGCTGCCTCATGTTAGAGACGACGGGTCGTCTATCTTGGTCTTTCTTCCCAGATCCAAAACTGACCAGGAAGGGAGAGGTGCCTGGTTGGCTTTGCCATCCCATGTTGAATCTGTTTGCTGCCCGGTCAGACTGGTTAAAGCCTATATGGACGTGCGTCCTGAGGGTTTCTCGCAATTTCTAGTTCACGAGGACGGTTCCCCGTTGACTAGATTCCAGTTTAGGAAGGTGTTGGCCTGGGCAGCATCAAAGGCAGGTCTTGATCCCAGGGTGATTGCTCCCCATTCCTTTAGGGTGGGCGCGGCCACCACTGCCGCTAGTTTAGGATGGTCGGCTGACCATATTAGAGCTCTGGGGAGATGGAGGTCGCAAAGGTATCTTTTATACGTTAGGCATTTGACTGTTTAGAAATGATTATGTTTTGCAGATGCAATGGATAACCTCGGTTTCTTTTCTTAGGACCAAGGAGCGGTCCACTGAGAGTATGGATTACGGGGCATTCGTACATCCACTGGGCGGAGCTTCGGGCGATCGCGAGACCTGATGGGCATCAGCTGGGGTTCCCCTCTTCCAGAGTCACTGTTAGGTGGTTAGGGCGCAGGGGGCTTACGTGGCAGGCTCTGCCTGAGTTGCTGCAGGGGGCTTTGCGCAGGTGGGAGAAACCCCATGTACTTATCATCCACGCAGGTGGAAATGATATGGGGCTCCTACCGTGCAAACAGCTCAGTGCGGTTATTCAGTCAGATCTGCGCACGATTCAGGCATGGATTCCCCAAGTCAGGATAGGGTGGTCTAACATCATCCCCAGGGTAGAATGGCGCCATATGCAGTCTCATCGCGCGGCTTTTCAGGTCCGCAAGAAAATTAACAGAGAAGTGAGGATTTTCTTAGGGCAGTCAGGTGGGTTTGTTGTGGAACATGGGAACATATCAACGGCTGAGAGGTGCCTCTACAGAAGGGACGGGGTGCACCTCTCTGAGAGGGGCATTGACCTGTTCCTCTGTAATTTGAGGCGTGCTATACTTAATCATCTATAGGTGTGGCGGCAAGAGGTGAGCCTGTTGGGCTATCTCTTGTGGCGGTTGGTCCGCGCCCCGGTTTGCCATCAGAGGTAGAGTGACGGCTGCCCAGGGGAGGGTGATCTCTGCAGGCGCGCGCCTGGGGTCCCTCCCATTCTAAGATGCCGAGAACTCCCTAAGCTTCTGCGGCAGCTGAGCTCCGCTTGTGTGGGCATTCACGGGCGCGGTCCATTCTTCCTAGCAGGGGGTCCCTACTCCTAGCTAGATTGCCGCCACATGTTTTAGCTGGCCCCGTTGAGTCCAGCCGGTTCTCACGTTCTACAATAAATGCGACCTTCGGGTCTTTTCCCATATATCTGTGTCTGCGTGGTTATTCAAGTATTACAGTTTTATACAAAGTTATTTAAGAGTTATAGTTGTACATAGTTAAGTTGTTGAGTCAGTTCTATGGCTCCAGTTATTATTTGTACATAGTTATGTGTTGAGCCAGTTTTATGGCTCCAGTTATTAAAGTTTTCCAGCAAGCCAGGAGGATAGGGCATTTAATTAATTAAGACAGTGGAGGGCAGCATAGCCCAGAACGACCATAATAATTAAGGCCCTTAGGAGTGTGCTGCTGTGAAGGTTGCAACAATGTTGCATTAGTGAGGGTGGGGTTTAGCTTACCTTTAAGTAGTCAGCTCCCAAGGCCCAAACCCTCTTTTCCAGCTCGTCTTCACAGCGTCCCTCCCTCCCTCCCTGCACTTGTTCATACGGCAATCTTTAGGCTGCTACATCACCAGGGTGTTTCAGCTAGGTGTCAGAGGCCGGATGAGAGCTACGCGGCTTGTTTCCTTAAGTCCGAGGACGGTAGTTTTTGACTCCCCAGGTAGTGGCATGGAGACGCGTCTAGTCACACCTGGTCCTACTGGTTCGGAGATCATTACTTTACACCCTGGTTAGGCGGTTGGTCCGCGCCCCGGTTTGCCATCAGAGGTAGAGTGACGGCTGCCCAGGGGAGGGTGATCTCTGCAGGCGCGCGCCTGGGGTCCCTCCCATTCTAAGATGCCGAGAACTCCCTAAGCTTCTGCGGCAGCTGAGCTCCGCTTGTGTGGGCATTCACGGGCGCGGTCCATTCTTCCTAGCAGGGGGTCCCTACTCCTAGCTAGATTGCCGCCACATGTTTTAGCTGGCCCCGTTGAGTCCAGCCGGTTCTCACGTTCTACAATAAATGCGACCTTCGGGTCTTTTCCCATATATCTGTGTCTGCGTGGTTATTCAAGTATTACAGTTTTATACAAAGTTATTTAAGAGTTATAGTTGTACATAGTTAAGTTGTTGAGTCAGTTCTATGGCTCCAGTTATTATTTGTACATAGTTATGTGTTGAGCCAGTTTTATGGCTCCAGTTATTAAAGTTTTCCAGCAAGCCAGGAGGATAGGGCATTTAATTAATTAAGACAGTGGAGGGCAGCATAGCCCAGAACGACCATAATAATTAAGGCCCTTAGGAGTGTGCTGCTGTGAAGGTTGCAACAATGTTGCATTAGTGAGGGTGGGGTTTAGCTTACCTTTAAGTAGTCAGCTCCCAAGGCCCAAACCCTCTTTTCCAGCTCGTCTTCACAGCGTCCCTCCCTCCCTCCCTGCACTTGTTCATACGGCAATCTTTAGGCTGCTACATCACCAGGGTGTTTCAGCTAGGTGTCCGAGGCCGGATGAGAGCTACGCGGCTTGTTTCCTTAAGTCCGAGGACGGTAGTTTTTGACTCCCCAGGTAGTGGCATGGAGACGCGTCTAGTCACACCTGGTCCTACTGGTTCGGAGATCATTACTTTACACCCTGGTTAGGCGGTTGGTCCGCGCCCCGGTTTGCCATCAGAGGTAGAGTGACGGCTGCCCAGGGGAGGGTGATCTCTGCAGGCGCGCGCCTGGGGTCCCTCCCATTCTAAGATGCCGAGAACTCCCTAAGCTTCTGCGGCAGCTGAGCTCCGCTTGTGTGGGCATTCACGGGCGCGGTCCATTCTTCCTAGCAGGGGGTCCCTACTCCTAGCTAGATTGCCGCCACATGTTTTAGCTGGCCCCGTTGAGTCCAGCCGGTTCTCACGTTCTACAATAAATGCGACCTTCGGGTCTTTTCCCATATATCTGTGTCTGCGTGGTTATTCAAGTATTACAGTTTTATACAAAGTTATTTACGAGTTATAGTTGTACATAGTTAAGTTGTTGAGTCAGTTCTATGGCTCCAGTTATTATTTGTACATAGTTATGTGTTGAGCCAGTTTTATGGCTCCAGTTATTAAAGTTTTCCAGCAAGCCAGGAGGATAGGGCATTTAATTAATTATGTGTGTGCATGTGTCTGCCTATGGGGGCTTGTGTGTGTGTGTGTGCATGTGGCTGCCTATGGGGGCTTGTGTGTGTGTGCATGTGGCTGCCTATGGGGGCTTGTGTGTGTGCGTGCATGTGGCTGCCTATGGGGGCTTGTGTGTGTGTGTGCATGTGGCTGCCTATGGAGGCTTGTGTGTGTGCATGTGTCTGCCTATGGGGGCTTGTGTGTGTGTGTGTGCATGTGGCTGCCTATGGGGGCTTGTGTGTGTGTGCATGTGGCTGCCTATGGAGGCTTGTGTGTGTGCATGTGGCTGCCTATGGGGGCTTGTGTGTGTGTGCATGTGTCTGCCTATGGGGGCTTGTGTGTGTGTGCATGTGGCTGCCTATAGGGGCTTGTGTGTGTGTGCATGTGGCTGCCTATGGGGGCTTGTGTGTGTGTGTGCATGTGTCTGCCTATGGAGGCTTGTGTGTGTGTGCATGTGGCTGCCTATGGGGGCTTGTGTGTGTGCATGTGTCTGCCTATGGAGGCTTGTGTGTGTGTTCATGCGGCTGCCTATGGGGGCTTGTGTGTCTGTGTGCATGTGGCTGCCTATGGGGGCTTGTGTGTGTGTGTGCATGTGGCTGCCTATGGAGGCTTGTGTGTGTGTGTGCATGTGGCTGCCTATGGAGGCTTGTGTGTGTGTGTGCATGTGGCTGCCTATGGAGGCTTGTGTGTGTGACACATGCAGACACATGCACACACACACACACAAGCCCCCATAGGCAGCCACATGCACACAGACACACAAGCCCCCATAGGCAGCCGCATGACACACAAGCCTCCATAGGCAGCCAAATGCACACACACACACAAGCCTCCATAGGCAGCCACATGCACACACACACACACACAAGCCTCCATAGGCAGCCACATGCACACACACAAGCCTCCATAGGCAGCCACATGCACACACACACACAAGCCCCCATAGGCAGCCACATGCACACACACAAGCCCCCATAGGCAGCCACATGCACACACACACACACACAAGCCTCCATAGGCAGACACATACACACACACACACACAAGCCTCCATAGGCAGCCACATGCACACACACAAGCCTCCATAGGCAGCCACATGCACACACACACACAAGCCCCCATAGGCAGCCACATGCACACACACAAGCCCCCATAGGCAGCCACATGTACACACACACACACACAAGCCTCCATAGGCAGACACATGCACACACACACACAAGCCCCCATAGGCAGCCGCATGAACACACACACAAGCCTCCATAGGCAGACACATGCACACACACACACAAGCCCCCATAGGCAGCCACATGCACACACACACAAGCCTCCATAGGCAGACACATGCACACACACACACAAGCCTTGTGTGTGTGTGCATGTGGCTGCCTATGGGGGCTTGTGTGTGTGTGTGCATGTGTCTGCCTATGGAGGCTTGTGTGTGTGTTCATGCGGCTGCCTATGGGGGCTTGTGTGTGTGTGCATGTGTCTGCCTATGGGGGCTTGTGTGTATGTGTTCATGTGTCTGCCTATGGGGGCTTGTGTGTGTGTGTTCATGTGTCTGCCTATGGGGGCTTGTGTGTGTGTGTGCATGTGGCTGCCTATGGAGGCTTGTGTGTGTGTGTGCATGTGGCTGCCTATGGAGGCTTGTGTGTGTGTGTGCATGTGGCTGCCTATGGAGGCTTGTGTGTGTGTGTGCATGTGGCTGCCTATGGAGGCTTGTGTGTGTGTGTGCATGTGGCTGCCTATGGAGGCTTGTGTGTGTGTTCATGCGGCTGCCTATGGGGGCTTGTGTGTCTGTGTGCATGTGGCTGCCTATGGGGGCTTGTGTGTGTGTGTGTGCGCATGTGGCTGCCTATGGGGGCTTGTGTGTGTGTGCATGTGTCTGCCTATGGGAGCTTGTGTGTGTGTGCATGTGGCTGCCTATGGGGGCTTGTGTGTGTGTGTGCATGTGTCTGCCTATGGAGGCTTGTGTGTGTGTGCTTGTGGCTGCCTATGGGGGCTTGTGTGTGTGCATGTGGCTGCCTATGGGGGCTTGTGTGTGTGCATGTGGCTGCCTATGGGGGCTTGTGTGTGTGTGTGCATGTGTCTGCCTATGGGGGCTTGTGTGTGTGTGTGCATGTGGCTGCCTATGGGGGCTTGTGTGTGTGTGTGCATGTGGCTGCCTATGGGGGCTTGTGTGTGTGCATGTGGCTGCCTATGGGGGCTTGTGTGTGTGCATGTGGCTGCCTATGGGGGCTTGTGTGTGTGTGTGCATGTGTCTGCCTATGGGGGCTTGTGTGTGTGTGTGTGCATGTGGCTGCCTATGGGGGCTTGTGTGTGTGTGTGTGTGCATGTGGCTGCCTATGGAGGCTTGTGTGTGTGTGTGCATGTGGCTGCCTATGGAGGCTTGTGTGTGTGCATGTGGCTGCCTATGGGGGCTTGTGTGTGTGCATGTGTCTGCCTATGGGGGCTTGTGTGTGTGTGTGCGCATGTGTCTGCCTATGGGGGCTTGTGTGTGTGTGTGTGTGCATGTGGCTGCCTATGGAAGCTTGTGTGTGTGTGTGTGTATGTGTCTGCCTATGGAGGCTTGTGTGTGTGTGTGTGTGCATGTGGCTGCCTATGGGGGCTTGTGTGTGTGCATGCGGCTGCCTATGGGGGCTTGTGTGTGTGCATG
>NC_069503.1:22259591-22307091 GCF_027579735.1 Bombina bombina | reverse complement strand
TTCAGAGCGTTGCCATGGTAACCCATGGCAACGAT
Organism: Bombina bombina; assembly: GCF_027579735.1. NCBI lineage: Eukaryota > Metazoa > Chordata > Amphibia > Anura > Bombinatoridae > Bombina > Bombina bombina. The sequence goes on along the minus strand of NC_069503.1, from coordinate 22,307,056 downwards.
CTGATTTAAAACTTTACTCAGTCTGGAGGGAGGAGTAATGTAGTAGTAGACAGATGAAGGGGGGCCGCGGGGAATCGCGGGGGGCCGCGGGGAGGGCCGCAAATTAAAAAAAAAAAGTTAAAAAAAAAAGTTAAAAAAAAAAAAATTGTGCTGAATCATTCACTTATTTGTGCATCCTTATTACTACTCCAAGGTCCTTATCACAAATAAACCCCCATACCTTCTGCTCCACGACATTGCCGCGCTTCCTTGATGTCTGCAGGGGGGAGAGGAGGGATGGGCCAGTGTCTGCCGATGCTTGATGTACCACTCGCTGTTAAGGCTTCAAGTTCACATTAAACATGTCGGATTCTGATCTAAGAGGCCACCCCTCCTGAAAGTGTCACCCGGTGCGGGCCACACCCCCTAGTAACGCCACTGCCTTCACACACACAGCTCTTAGTGTGCGAGTGTCACGTGACAGCTGGCTCTCGCACACTAAGAGCTGTGCGGTTAGGAGACCTATGGGCTGGCCTGTAGGTGGCGCTGCTGTCAATGCAGCTTTAAAGTGGAAAGAGCTTTTGCCTATACTTCTACCTATCGCACTGCACATCATGTGCGATACATAGAAGTATTAGGCAAATGCCCATTCCACTTTCACCCTAAATAAGGCAATTTTAAAGGCAATTTTAATGTTTTTCCTTAAAACTGCAGTGGAGCCTGGAGAATTTTTTTATTTAATCAGCATAAAATGTAAAAAAATTTTTATTTTTTTTATTTCTCACTCTTTTTTTTTTGTTTTGTTTTTTTGTTCATCAGGGGTCAGGGGGCATCAGGGGTCAGGGGGTTCACGTGCTCAAGTGCTCCTATAGAGGAGCCTCCACTGTGTGTCTGTCTATGGGGGCTTGTGTGTGTGTGCATGTGTCTGCCTATGGGGGCTTGTGTGTGTGTGCATGTGTCTGCCTATGGGGGCTTGTGTGTGTGTGTGCATGTGTCTGCCTATGGGGGCTTGTGTGTGTGTGTTCATGTGTCTGCCTATGGGGGCTTGTGTGTGTGTGCATGTGGCTGCCTATGGAGGCTTGTGTGTGTGTGCATGTGGCTGCCTATGGGGGCTTGTGTGTGTGTGTGTGTGTGCATGTGGCTGCCTATGGGAGCTTGTGTGTGTGTGCATGTGTCTGCCTATGGGGGCTTGTGTGTGTGTGCATGTGTCTGCCTATGGGGGCTTGTGTGTGTGCCTGTGTCTGCCTATGGGGGCTTGTGTGTGTGTGCATGTGTCTGCCTATGGGGGCTTGTGTGTGTGTGCATGTGGCTGCCTATGGGAGCTTGTGTGTTCATGCGGCTGCCTATGGGGGCTTGTGTGTGTGCACGTGGCTGCCTATGGGGGCTAGTGTGTGTGTGCATGTGGCTGCCTATGGGGGCTAGTGTGTGTGTGCGCATGTGGCTGCCTATGGGGGCTAGTGTGTGTGTGTGCATGTGGCTGCCTATGGGGGCTTGTGTGTGTGTGCATGTGGCTGCCTATGGGGGATTGTGTGTGTGCATGTGGCTGCCTATGGGGGCTTGTGTGTGTGTGCATGTGTCTGCCTATGGGGGCTTGTGTGTGCATGTGGCTGCCTATGGGGGCTTGTGTGTGTGTTCATGTGTCTGCCTATGGGGGCTTGTGTGTGTGTGTGCATGTGTCTGCCTATGGGGGCTTGTGTGTGTGTGTGTGTGCATGTGGCTGCCTATGGGGGCTTGTGCATGTGTCTGCCTATGGGGGCTTGTGTGTGTGTGTGCATGTGTCTGCCTATGGGGGCTTGTGTGTGTGTGTGTGTGTGTGCATGTGGCTGCCTATGGGGGCTTGTGCGTGTGTCTGCCTATGGGGGCTTGTGTGTGTGTTCATGTGTCTGCCTATGGGGGCTTGTGTGTGTGTTCATGTGTCTGCCTATGGGGGCTTGTGTGTGTGTGCATGTGTCTGCCTATGAGGGCTTGTGTGTGTGTGTGGATGTGGCTGCCTATGGGGGCTTGTGTGTGTGCATGTGTCTGCCTATGGGGGCTTGTGTGTGTGTGCATGTGTCTGCCTATGGGGGCTTGTGTGTGTGTGCATGTGTCTGCCTATGGGGGCTTGTGTGTGTGTGTATGTGTCTGGCTATGGGGGCTTGTGTGTGTGTATGTGTCTGCCTATGGGGGCTTGTGTGTGTGTGCATGTGGCTGCCTATGGGGGCTTGTGTGTGTGTGCATGTGGCTGCCTATGGGGGCTTGTGTGTGTGTGCATGTGGCTGCCTATGGGGGCTTGTGTGTGTGTGCATGTGGCTGCCTATGGGGGCTTGTGTGCATGTGGCTGCCTATGGGGGCTTGTGTGTGTGTGCATGTGGCTGCCTATGGGGGCTTGTGTGTGTGTGTGTGCATGTGGCTGCCTATGGGGGCTTGTGTGTGTGTGCATGTGGCTGCCTATGGGGGCTTGTGTGTGTGTGCATGTGTCTGCCTATGGGGGCTTGTGTGTGTGTGCCTGTGGCTGCCTATGGGGGCTTGTGTGTGTGTGCCTGTGTCTGCCTATGGGGGCTTGTGTGTGTGTGCATGTGTCTGCCTATGGGGGCTTGTGTGTGTGTTCATGTGGCTGCCTATGGGGGCTTGTGTGTGTGTGCATGTGTCTGCCTATGGGGGCTTGTGTGTGTGTGTGCGTGTGCATGTGTCTGCCTATGGGGGCTTGTGTGTGTGTGTGCATGTGTCTGCCTATGGGGGCTTGTGTGTGTGCGTGCATGTGTCTGCCTATGGGGGCTCTTGTGTGTGTGCATGTGTCTGCCTATGGGGGCTTGTGTGTGTGTGCATGTGTCTGCCTATGGGGGCTTGTGTGTGTGTGTGCATGTGTCTGCCTATGGGGGCTTGTGTGTGTGTGTGTGTGCATGTGTCTGCCTATGGGGGCTCTTGTGTGTGTGCATGTGTCTGCCTATGGGGGCTTGTGTGTGTGTGTACGTGGCTGCCTATGTGTGTGGCATCTAAACTTACATTCTTGCATTTCAAATAAAGATACCAAGAGAATGAAGAAAATTTGATAATAGAAGTAAATTAGAAAGTTGCTTAAAATTGCATGATCTATCTGAATCACTAAAGAAAAAAATTGGGTTCAGTGTCCCTTTAAGGGGTTAAGATATGGAGGCATGTGTAAAGAATAAATAGATATGGATGTCTGCTCTTTATGAAGCTTAGCCCATTTAAATAGGTTGTCTTTTAAAGAGCAGCTATTTTGTATACAAAATAAAGCTAAAGGAGCAATTACCAATACATTTTAAACTACAGCTGGTTTAACAATTTATTGGTAACACGTTAAGAGGAAAACAATTTTACAGTAGACTGTTCCATATAGCAGCCGCTCTGTGTTAGAGGCATTAAATGGTCACAAAATGCAAATTAAACACATTTATATACAGTAGGGTGCACAAGTCCTCTACCTATATCTGCTGTTATATCAGCTTTTCTAAATAACTCATTTGTTGGACAAGTTATACTGTAATTTTCAAACAAAAAACATACACCTAGATTACGAGTTTTGTGTTAACAGGGGTGCGGTGCTAACGAGCAGTTTATGCTCACCGCTCACTTACAGACAACGCTGGTATTACAGGTTTTTACAAACCCAGCGTTAACCGCAAAAAAGTGAGCGTAGAGCAAAATTTAGCTCCACATCTCACCTCTATACCAGCGCTGCTTGCGTTAGCGGTAAGCTGGCTAAATGTGCTTGTGCACGATTTCCCCATAGCAATCAATGGGGGAGAGGCAGCTGAAAAAAAACCTAACACCTGCAAAAAAGCAGCGTAAAGCTCCTAACGCAGCCCCATTGATTCCTATGGGGAAATACATTTTATGTCTACACCTAACACCCTAACATGAACCCCGAGTCTAAACACCCCTAATATTACACTTATTAACCCCTAATCTGTTGCCCCCAACAATCAGCCAATAGGATTGAACTGGCATTCTATTGGCTGATTGGAACAGCCAATAGAATGCCAGCTCAATCCTATTGGCTGATTGGAGCATCAGCTAATAGGATTTTTTCTACCTTAATTCCGATTGGCTGATAGAATTCTATCAGCCAATCGCAATTGAAGGGACACCATCTTGGATGACGTCATTTAAAGGAACCTTCATTCTGTGTTTAACCGTCGTTTGAAGAGGATACTCCGCGTCGGATGTCTTGAAGATGGACCCGCTCCACGCCGGATGGATGAAGATAGAAGATGCCATCTGGATGAAGACTTCTGCCCGTCTGGAGGACCACTTTGCCCGGCTTGGATGAAGACTTCTCCCGGCTTCGTTGAGGACTTCGGCTCAGTTGGGTGAAGACGTCTCCCAGTAAGGTGATCTTCAGGGGGGTTAGTGTTAGGTTTTTTAAGGGGGGATTGGGTGGGTTTTAGAGTAGGGTTGGTTGTGTGGGTGGTGGATTTTAATGTTGGGGGGGGAATTGTAATTTTTTTTTCAGGTAAAAGAGCTGATTACTTTGGGGCAATGCCCCGCAAAAGGCCCTTTTAAGGGCTATTTGTAATTTAGTGTAGGGTAGGGATTTTTATTATTTTGGGGGTCTTTTTTATTTTATTAGGGGGATTAGATTAGGTGTAATTAGTTTAAAAAACTTGTAATTATTTTATTATTTTCTGTAATTTAGTGTTTGTTTTTTTTCGTACTTTAGATAATTTTTTTCAATTGTATTTAATTGTATTTAATATAGGTAATTTAATTGTAGTGTTAGGTGTAATTGTAACTTAGGTTAGGTTTTATTTTACAGTTAAATTTGTCTTTATTTTAACTAGGTAGTTATTAAATAGTTAATAACTATTTAATAACTATTGTACCTAGTTAAAATAAAGACAAAGTTGCCTGTAAAATAAAAATAAACCCTAAGATAGATACAATGTAACTATTAGTTATATTGTAGCTAGCTTAGGGTTTATTTTACAGGTAAGTATTTAGTTTTAAATATGAATAATTTAGTTAATGATACTAATTTTATTTAGATTTATTTAAATTATATTTAAGTTAGGGGGTGTTAGGGTTAGACTTAGATTTAGGGGTTAATAACTTTAATATAGTGGCGGCGATGTTGGGGGTGGCAGATTAGGGGTTAATAAATGTAGGTAGGTGTCGGCGATGTTAGGGACGGCAGATTAGGGGTTAATAATATTTAACTAATGTTTGCGATGCGGGAGTGCGGCGGTTTAGGGGTTAATATATTTATTATAGTGGCGGCGATGTCCGGTTCGGCAGATTAGGGGTTAAAAAATTTATTTTAGTGTTTGCGATGTCGGGGGCCTCAGTTTAGGGGTTATTAGGTAGTTTATGGTTGTTAGTGTACTTTTTAGCACTTTAGTTAAGAGTTTTATGCTACAGCGTTGTAGTGTAAAACTCTTAACTACTGACTTTAAAATGCGGTACCAGGCTTGGCAGGAGAGGGTCTACCGCTCACTTTTTGGAAGACTCGCAATACCAGCGCTATGCAAGTCCCATTGAAAATATAGGATACACAATTGACGTAAGTGGATTTGCGGTATTTCCGAGTCTGGCCAAAAAAGTGAGCGGTACACCTGTACCTGCAAGACTCGTAATACCAGCGGGCGTTAAAAAGCAGCATTAGGACCGGCCAATGCTGCTTATTAAGGCTAACGCAAAACTCGTAATCTAGGCCATAGTTTCCACAAATAAAATTTAAAAAGAAATTAAAAACGGGGGGGGGGGGGGCGTGGCTAGGCTCAGCCATGACAGGCTGCATTTTCTGAAGCTCTTGAGAATATTTAATCAATTTCAGAATCTATAAAACATCCAGATGTAAAAGGAACGTTTTGGACATTTTCTTTACCTACTGATTCTATTGATACATCGTTCTCAAGAGCGATAACTTAGATCCACGCGACTGAGGCCTATGAAGGAGATCACTCGCGAAACATCTAATATTCTACTGGGCAAACCATGCTATGTGACCGAGAGCTTTGCAAGCACTGCATTACTTCCACCCCTACATGGTATATTGCTCTAAATTTATAAAGTGCTGAGCCTTCTATACAACATGCCGAGTCACGTGGAAAAATTACTAGGCGACGTGCACTCTCGTGGAGCACCACTATGCTGCCTTAACTAGGGACTTAAAGCATTGCTTTACCTGTGAGCCCTTAAGTTCCATCACTGCCCCTCCGCCCCCTGCTCAGGATTCTCTGGGACAGATGCTTCTATCCAGATCAATGCACCCCTTATCAGACAAACTTATATCTGCTGTGGGGCCTCTCCTGCACGGCCTACTACCGGGAGTTGTTGTGGGAACCCCTGTGGCTTCTAATGGAGCCGTGACTGTATCATCTGCTCAGAAACTGGACAAGAAGTCTAGACAACCGCATTCGCCGCTGACGCTATCGCTACGGGGTAGACAGAGGAAGGATGCCTTGTTCGGAATTACTTACCTTTCTTTTACCAGCAACTCAGCTTTGCGAAGATTCCTTAGAGAGTCCCTCAATGGTCCAAATGAGCTCTGAAACGTGCCGTAGTACCTACACTGCATATCATTGGACTTTGGTAAAGACCGGAGTTGGGTAATTAGTACTTGTTATGTTAACTGGGGCCAAATAAGCAGTTTGCTCCTAGATGGTAGTCACCCTTACTTATCATCTGATCAGAGACACTGATTATTAGCCCGGACTCTAGTCAATATTATTTGAATGTCTCCCTAGATGTCCTTAACACCCACCTATGAAAAGGAATTCAGTTGTTACCATTTTGTCCCCTTATTTTTATATATATATACACATGGGGTTAGGAAATTTGTATAAGTGCTTTGTTATCAACCATTGTCTTTTTGGTTTGCTAATAACCGTGTTATTCCACAATCTTTACCTGCTGAAGGCTATCAAGCACTACTACTGCTAGAGGTTTAATAGGTACATGGAGGATATAATGGTAACAAAGGACTGGCTGAAAGATTTCTTTATTTAGAGGTATATTGCCCGTTAGGAAGCTCTACTGATAGGGTAGATATCTTACCTTAGGGTAACACTTACATACAGGATAAACCACCACCGATCTTTCCCTATAATTTCATTATGTCTAATAGCTGGTATCTTATCTGTAAGGCTAGATTTAAAATTATTTTGGTATATGTGCAGCGAACTTGGTAAGATTGCATATGTACACTACTTTATATCCATAGGTTAGTTCTTGTTTACCTAAGCTATATATAACAGAATTTATGCTTACCTGATAAATTACTTTCTCCAACGGTGTGTCCGGTCCACGGCGTCATCCTTACTTGTGGGAATATCTCTTCCCCAACAGGAAATGGCAAAGAGTCCCAGCAAAGCTGGCCATATAGTCCCTCCTAGGCTCCGCCCACCCCAGTCATTCGACCGACGGACAGGAGGAAAAAATAGGAGAAACCATATGGTACCGTGGTGACTGTAGTTAGAGAAAATAATTCATCAGACCTGATTAAAAAACCAGGGCGGGCCGTGGACCGGACACACCGTTGGAGAAAGTAATTTATCAGGTAAGCATAAATTCTGTTTTCTCCAACATTGGTGTGTCCGGTCCACGGCGTCATCCTTACTTGTGGGAACCAATACCAAAGCTTTAGGACACAGATGAAGGGAGGGAGCAAATCAGGTTACCTAAACGGAAGGCACCACGGCTTGCAAAACCTTTCTCCCAAAAATAGCCTCCGAAGAAGCAAAAGTATCAAATTTGTAAAATTTGGCAAAAGTGTGCAGTGAAGACCAAGTCGCTGCCTTACATATCTGATCAACAGAAGCCTCGTTCTTGAAGGCCCATGTGGAAGCCACAGCCCTAGTGGAGTGAGCTGTGATTCTTTCAGGAGGCTGCCATCCGGCAGTCTCGTAAGCCAATCGGATGATGCCTTTAAGCCAAAAGGAAAGAGAGGTAGAAGTCGCTTTTTGACCTCTCCTTTTACCAGAATAGACGACAAACAGAGAAAATGTTTGTCTGAAATCTTTTGTAGCTTCTAAATAGAATTTTAGAGCACGGACTACGTCCAAATTGTGTAACAAACGTTCCTTCTTTGAAACTAGATTCGGACACAAAGAAGGTACAACTATCTCCTGGTTAATATTTTTGTTAGAAACAACCTTTGGAAGAAAACCAGGCTTAGTACGCAAAACCACCTTATCTGCATGGAACACCAGATAGGGCGGAGAACACTGCAGAGCAGATAACTCTGAAACTCTTCTAGCAGAAGAAATAGCAACCAAAAACAAAACTTTCCAAGATAACAACTTAATATCTATGGAATGTAGAGGTTCAAACGGAACCCCTTGAAGAACTGAAAGAACTAGATTTAAACTCCAGGGAGGAGTCAAAGGTCTGTAAATAGGCTTGATCCTAACCAGAGCCTGAACAAATGCTTGAACATCTGGTATAGCTGCCAGTCGTTTGTGTAGCAAGACAGATAAAGCAGAAATCTGTCCCTTTAGAGAACTCGCAGATAATCCTTTATCCAAACCTTCTTGCAGACAGGAAAGAATCTTAGGAATTTTTATCTTATTCCATGGGAATCCCTTGGATTCACACCAGCAGATATATCTTTTCCATATTTTATGGTAAATTTTTCTAGTTACCGGTTTTCTGGCCTGAACCAGAGTATCTATCACAGAATCTGAAAACCCACGCTTTGATAGAATCAAGCGTTCAATCTCCAAGCCGTCAGCTGGAGGGAGACCAGATTTGGATGTTCGAATGGACCCTGAACAAGAAGGTCCTGTCTCAAAGGTAGCTTCCATGGTGGAACCGATGACATATTCACCAGGTCTGCATACCAAGTCCTGCGTGGCCACGCAGGAGCTATCAAGATCACCGGGGCCCTCTCCTGTTTGATCCTGGCTACCAGCCTGGGAATGAGAGGAAACGGTGGAAACACATAAGCTAGGTTGAAGGTCCAAGGTGCTACTAGTGCATCCACTAGAGTCGCCTTGGGATCCCTGGATCTGGACCCGTAGCAAGGAACCTTGAAGTTCTGACGAGACGCCATCAGATCCATGTCTGGAATGCCCCATAATTGAGTCAACTGGGCAAAAATCTCCGGGTGGAGTTCCCACTCCCCCGGATGGAATGTCTGACGACTCAGATAATCCGCTTCCCAGTTTTCCACACCTGGGATGTGGATCGCAGATAGATGGCAGGAGTGATCCTCCGCCCATTGTATTATTTTGGACACTTCTTTCATCGCCAGGGAACTCCTTGTTCCCCCCTGATGATTGATATACGCAACAGTCGTCATATTGTCTGATTGGAATCTTATGAATCTGGCCTTTGCAAGCTGAGGCCAAGCCCTGAGAGCATTGAATATCGCTCTTAGTTCCAGAATGTTTATCGGGAGAAGAGACTCTTCCCGAGACCATAGTCCCTGAGCTTTCAGGGATTTCCAGACCGCGCCCCAGCCCACTAGACTGGCGTCGGTCGTGACAATGACCCACTCTGGCCTGCGGAAGCTCATTCCCTGGGATAGGTGGCCCAGGGTTATCCACCAACGGAGTGAATCTCTGGTCTTCTGATCTACTTGAATCACTGGAGACAAGTCTGTATAGTCCCCATTCCACTGTTTCAGCATGCACAGTTGTAATGGTCTTAGATGAATTCGCGCAAAAGGAACTATGTCCATTGCTGCAACCATCAACCATACTACTTCCATGCACTGAGCTATGGAAGGACGTGGAACAGAATGAAGAACTTGACAAGCGCTTAGAAGTTTTGACTTTCTGACATCTGTCAGAAAAATCCTCATTTCTAAGGAATCTATTATTGTTCCCAAGAAGGGAACTCTTGTTGACGGAGACAGAGAACTTTTTTCTATGTTCACCTTCCATCCGTGAGATCTGAGAAAGGCCAGAACGATGTCTGTATGAGCCTTTGCTTTTGAAAGGGACAACGCTTGTATTAGAATGTCGTCCAAGTATGGTACTACTGCAATGCCCCTCGGTCTTAGAACCGCTAGAAGGGACCCGAGTATCTTTGTGAAAATCCTTGGAGCAGTGGCTAATCCGAATGGGAGGGCCACAAACTGGTAATGTTTGTCCAGAAAGGCGAACCTTAGGAACTGATGATGTTCTTTGTGGATAGGAATATGTAGGTACGCATCCTTTAGATCCACGGTAGTCATAAATTGACCTTCCTGGATAGTGGGTAGAATCGTTCGAATGGTTTCCATTTTGAACGATGGTACCCTGAGAAATTTGTTTAGGATCTTTAAATCCAGAATTGGTCTGAAGGTTCCCTCTTTTTTGGGAACTACGAACAGATTTGAGTAAAATCCCATTCCTTGTTCCGTCATTGGAACTGGGTGTATCACTCCCATCTTTAACAGGTCTTCTACACAATGTAAGAACGCCTGTCTCTTTATTTGGTTTGAGGATAAGTGAGACATGTGGAACCTTCCCCTTGGGGGTAGTTCCTTGAATTCCAGAAGATAACCCTGAGAAACTATTTCTAGCGTCCAGGGATCCTGAACATCTCTTGCCCAAGCCTGAGCAAAGAGAGAAAGTTTGCCCCCCACTAGATCCGGTCGCGGATCGGGGGCTACTCCTTCATGCTGTTTTGTTAGCGGTAGCAGGCTTCTTGGTCTGCTTACCCTTGTTCCAGCCTTGCATCGGTTTCCAGGCTGGTTTGGACTGTGAGGAATTACCCTCTTGCTTAGAGGATGCAGAATTAGAGGCCGGTCCGTTCCTGAAATTACGAAAGGAACGAAAATTAGACTTATTTTTGGCCTTGAAAGGCCTATCTTGTGGGAGGGCGTGGCCCTTTCCCCCAGTGATGTCTGAGATAATCTCTTTCAATTCTGGTCCAAAGATAGTTTTACCCTTGAAGGGGATGTTAAGCAATTTTGTCTTGGATGATACATCCGCTGACCAAGACTTTAGCCAAAGCGCTCTGCGCGCCACAATTGCAAACCCTGAATTTTTTGCCGCTAATCTAGCTAATTGCAAAGCGGCATCTAAAATAAAAGAGTTAGCCAACTTAAGTGCGTGAACTCTGTCCATAACCTCCTCATATGGAGTCTCTCTACTGAGCGACTTTTCTAGTTCCTCGAACCAGAACCACGCTGCTGTAGTGACAGGAACAATGCACAAAATGGGTTGTAGAAGGTAACCTTGCTGTACAAAAATCTTTTTAAGCAAACCTTCCAATTTTTTATCCATAGGATCCTTGAAAGCACAACTATCCTCGATAGGAATAGTAGTGCGCTTGTTTAGAGTAGAAACTGCCCCCTCGACCTTAGGGACTGTCTGCCATAAGTCCTTTCTGGGGTCGACCATAGGAAATAATTTCTTAAATATAGGAGGGGGAACAAAAGGTATGCCGGGCTTCTCCCACTCCTTATTCACTATGTCCGCCACCCGCTTGGGTATAGGAAAAGCGTCGGGGTGCACCGGAACCTCTAGGAACTTGTCCATCTTGCATAATTTTCCTGGAATGACCAAGTTGTCACAATCATCCAGAGTAGATAACACCTCCTTAAGCAGTGCACGGAGATGTTCTAATTTAAATTTAAATGTCACAACATCAGGTTCAGCCTGTTGAGAAATTTTTCCTGAATCTGAAATTTCCCCATCTGACAAAACCTCCCTCATGGCCCCTTCAGATTGGTGTGAGGGTATGACAGAACAATTATCATCAGCGCCCTCCTGCTCTTCAGTGTTTAAAACAGAGCAATCGCGCTTTCTCTGATATGCAGGCATTTTGGATAAAATATTTGCTATGGAGTTATCCATTACAGCCGTCAATTGTTGCATGGTAATAAGCATTGGCGCGCTAGAAGTACTAGGGGCCTCCTGCGTGGGCAAAACTGGTATAGACACAGAAGGAGATGATGTAGAACCATGTCTACTCCCTTCATCTGATGAATCATCTTGGGCAACTTCATTATCTGTGACAGTATTGTCCTTACATTGTTTGGACGCTATGGCACAATTATCACACAATTTTGAAAGGGGAGACACATTGACTTTCATACATATAGAACATAGCTTATCCGAAGGCACAGACATGTTAAACAGGCTTAAACTTGTCAATAAAGCACAAAAACCGTTTTAAAACAAAACCCTTACTGTCTCTTTAAATTTTAAACAGAGCACACTTTATTACTGAATATGTGAAAAAATATGAAGGAATTGTTCAAAATTTACCAAATTTTTACCACAGTGTCTTAAAGCATTAAAAGTATTGCACACCAATTTTCAGAGCTTTAACCCTTAAAATAACGAAACCGGAGCCGGTTACAGATTTAACCCCTATACAGTCCCAGCTACAGCCTTTGCTGTGACTTTACCAAGCCCAGAGGGGAATACGATACCAAATGACGCCTTCTAGGAACTTTTCCAACTACTTTCAGGTCCTCACACATGCATCTGCATGTCTTGCTCTCAAAAACAACTGCGCAGTAATGGCGCGAAAATGAGGCTCAGCCTACAACTGGGAAGGCCCTTCCTGACTGGAAAAGGTGGCTAACATAGTGCCTGACGTTAAAAAACTTTCCCCAAGTTTATAAGTGTGAATTATCAGCATAAACATGTATAAAATGTCCAAATAAAGCAATCGATTTAGCCCATAAAAGTGTCTACCAGTTTTATAGCCCATATTAAGCCCTTTATTCTGTTTGAGACTAAGAAAATGGCTTACCGGTCCCCATGAGGGGAAATGACAGCCTTCCAGCATTACACAGTCTTGTTAGAAATATGGATAGTCATACCTTAAGCAGAAAAGTCTGCTAACAGTTTCCCCCAACTGAAGTTACTTCATCTCAACAGTCCTATGTGGAAACAGCAATCGATTTTAGTTACTGTCTGCTAAAATCATCTTCCTCTCACAAACAGAAATCTTCATCTTTTTCTGTTTCAGAGTAAATAGTACATACCAGCACTATTTTAAAATAACAAACTCTTGATAGTAGAATAAAAAAACTACAACTAAACACCACATACTCTTAACCATCTCCGTGGAGATGTTGCCTGTGCAACGGCAAAGAGAATGACTGGGGTGGGCGGAGCCTAGGAGGGACTATATGGCCAGCTTTGCTGGGACTCTTTGCCATTTCCTGTTGGGGAAGAGATATTCCCACAAGTAAGGATGACGCCGTGGACCGGACACACCAATGTTGGAGAAATATATGTTTTGTACTGTACACATTGAGGTCATCTGCCCTGAGACCTATCCTATTTTAGCTATATACATGAACTAACTTTCATCTTTCTACCTTGAGATCTGGCTTCTCATATGTCCTGAACAATACTTGTGTGTATATATATGTTTTCCTATTCTCTATTCACTCAAAATGGTACTGGCAAGTAAGCTATCTAACTGGCTTATCACCAAAGCATGTACAATTCTAACACAGCATTGTTCGGATGGTGGTTATCTATTTGCATCCTTTAAATAGTTGTGCATCATATATTAGACATAAACTTGTCTCTTTAACGCCCTTTTGGATTTGCAGAATCTATATTATTTCTCTTAGTGATAGATACCTACTTACTGATGTTACTTACCTGTTATCGGGTAAAGGGCCCATACCTGAATGACAGGACTTAATTGAATGAGAAAGAGAAAAATAATATTCCTTTTTACTATCACAGTTTGGATGCAACTATATTTTTTATATACAGAAATGACACCAGCATTAACATAATATTTTACCTAAAACTAGGTCCATGCAAAAAAACAAACAAAAGAGAAACTATAATGCACTATATAACCTAGCTCCACGATTGATTCTCTTCGCATATACTGCCAGACCCTCGTGCTTCCTACACAAGTAGAACAATGGTAAACTAATATACTAGTAACATTAACTGTTTATATAACACTTTTGTTAACAAGCTTCACGAGGGTGTCTTTGTCCTGCTTCTAATTGGCCGAGCTCCCCCCCACACACACTTTTACACTGTTCTCTGGGTATGTACTTAAATCCCAGAGACTAATTGGCGGTTTACCTCGATAAGCACCGCTTTTGATTTGCATTCTTATTCTTTAGCGTCCTGTTACGATGCCGATAGATGACATGATACATCTCCTAATAATCTGAGGCATTGTCGCAGGTCATTACTTCTGTATACAAAGGCTACACATATTCTAGCACATTTACACTGATAATTCTTATAATTTTCAATTATACTGTTTGGTTTGAAGGCAACTTTTATTCTCAAGCTCTATATATATTTATAACCATCTTTTGAACTTAAGAGTATATCCATATATTGCCGAATATTGATACAATACCTATGCTGTACTATTTGAAAAAGTTAAACTTGTGTTTTTCAACAAACTCAAATGTATATTTACGCTTGCTATAATCCCTACTTCTCATATGTGAGGCTTGTTTTATATCATTTTCAAAGCAAAAGAAAAAATTTATTTTTATTATTCTTTTTTTTTTTCTCTCTGTTTCCCTTGAAAACATGAGATTCATCTTTTGAATACGTAAACATTTCTGTGATATAACATTACTGTGTGTATATCAATGTGTCTGATATGATTTTCCCTTTTTGTAACAGTATGCCATTGGATATACTGCTTATGTTATTGAATTTTGAACCTCAATAAAAACTTAATAAAAAAAAATATATATATATTTAAAAACATACAAACAAAAAAAACCATTCTCAATATTGGGTATGACCGCTACTGGATTTAACACCTTCGCTATTAGGAATTTCAGAGAAAAACTTGCTAAAAGTACAGGAGATTTGTTTGCATTTTTGCTATCACTCTGATTAAACAGAAATAGAGCCTTTGATTTTTATATAACTATGAAAACTATATATATTTTTAAAGTCGACAACCCAAGTTTTGACCTAGGCCCATTTTGGTATATTAAATGCCAATATTTGGCCACCAAATACAATTATATAAAAAAAATGTTAACTTTTTCACTGAAATGTTATATATATATATATACTGCAGTCATAAGACACATGGTTGTAAAAGCTTCTCTGCAATCCCCTTTGGTCAGAAATAACAGATATATATATTTTTTGCAATTAGAAAGCCATTAATTGCAGCTGTGCTCTACAGCAGTGTTTCTCAACAGCCGGGCCGCGGCCCACTACCGGGCCGCGACGGCCCTGCTGGTGGGCTGCGACCCGACATAGCCTCCAGACACTCTCTCTGACAGGCCCGTCTTAACACATGTCCAAAATTTCGGACGGGCCTGTTAGAGTGCCACTGCGCATGTTTGTATGCGCCACTACGCATGTCTGTATGCGCAGTGTGAACGGCTAGCGGCGCACTGTGAGGAGTGGCGGGCGGTGTGCAGAGCGGATCGGCTCACAGGTAGGGAACTCCACTGTCACCAATGTCAAATAATTATGGCCACTGACACTAACATGTATATTTAGGGCGGCCACTGGACACCAATGTATATGTGTACACTATATGTATATATATATATATATATATATATATATAACCCACTCACACCAATGTGTATGTGTACTGTTTGTGTGTATATATATATATATATGGATTCCACTGACACCAATGAATTAGTACATAATTAACCCACTGTAATATATATTATAATTATATGATAATTCAGTGGGATCCATATACAATATATATATATAGTTTACAGTGGGTTAATTTTATGATAATTCATTGGTGTCAGTGGGATATTTATAGATCCCACTGACACCCATTAATTATTACATAATTAAACAACTGTAAACCATAGATATACTGTGTGTGTATGTATATGTATATATATATATATATATATATATATATATATATATAGATTTATATATATATATATATATATATATATATATATATATATATATATATATATATATATATATATATATATATATATATATATATATAGAGAGAGAGAGAGATAGATAGATATATATAGATATATATATATACAGTATATATAGATATATATAAATATATATTATATATATATATATACCCACTCCCGATGCTTAAAGGGACAGTACACTGTAAAATTGTTTATCCATAAATGTATTTTAAATGACTTGTTATACCAACTGCAGAGCATAAAATATTTTAGAAATTGCATTTTCGGGTTTATTTGTGTATCTGAAGTAGCTGGTTTTGTGCTTTGAAACCACAGCCTATTACAATGGGTTGAGATTCAGGTAATATCAGATCTCATTATGTTATCACTTTTGTGTACACAGACTTGCTTCCTTATCTTATATTTGTCTGGAACACCAAAGCTCAATACATAGAGAGAACAATGAAAAATTATCATTTTATTACTTAACTATCATGCCCCCACTGAGGGTGTAATCTCTTCTGCTGGCTGTGTTTACTTAGGCTTGTTAATATCGTATACGCCAGTATCAAAACTTTCAGTATAGGTTGGGAAACCACAAGCTAAATCAGCTATTTCAAATGCTGAAATATGAGTAAAGGAGCTACTTGCAACCAATTTAATACACTCTAGCAGGTAAAAAGGATCATTGGGAATAATTTAAAGGGGAGAAAGTTTTTGGGTGAACTGTCCCTTTAACGGGCCCTGGACAGGTCCGGTTAAAACTTACCGGGCCTTGAGGTCACTTAGGTTGAGAACCACTGCTCTACAGGCAGTGAAGAGGTTAATCGGTATGTAATTATGTATGTTAGTTATATTGTAGAGATTCCCCTCCCACCTGACACCTCCCACCCCTGAGTCCTACCTGATCATGCTCAAACAGCTCACCCCCCCACACACACACTTGTCACCACCATCTTAAAGGGGCAGTCTAGTCCAAAATAAACTTTCATGATTCAGATAGAGCATGTCATTTTAAACAATTTTCCAATTTACTTTTATCACCAATTTTGTTTTGTTCTCTTGGTATTCTTAGTTGAAAGCTTAACCTAGGAGGTTCATATGCTAATTTCTTAGACCTTGAAGGCCGCCTCTTAAGAATGCATTTTAACAGGTTTTTCACCACTAGAGGGTGTTAGTTCATGAATTTCATATAGATAACACTGTGCTCATGCAAGTGAAGTTACCTGGGAGCTATCACTGATTGGCTAAACTGCAAGTCTGTCAAAAGAACTGAAAAAAGGGGCAGTTTGCAGAGGCTCAGATACAAGATAATCACAGAGGTAAAAAATAGATGATCTATAGCTCTGTGCTCAGGTGAGATGATCTATAGCTCTGTGCTCAGGTGAGATGATCTATAGCTCTGTGCTCAGGAGAGATGATCTATAGCTCTGTGCTCAGGAGATATAATCTATAGCTCTGTGCTCAGGTGAGATGATCTATAGCTCTGTGCTCAGGTGAGATGATCTATAGCTCTGTGCTCAGGTGAGATGATCTATAGCTCTGTGCTCAGGTGAGATGATCTATAGCTCTGTGCTCAGGTGAGATGTTCTATAGCTCTGTGCTCAGGAGAGATGATCTATAGCTCTGTGCTCAGGTGAGATGATCTAAAACTCTCTGCTCAGGTGAGATGATCTATAGCTCTGTGCTCAGGTGAGATGATCTAAAGCTCTGTGCTCAGGTGAGATGATCTAAAACTCTCTGCTCAGGTGAGATGATCTATAGCTCTGTGCTCAGGTGAGATGATCTAAAGCTCTGTGCTCAGGTGAGATGATCTATAGTTCTGTGCTCAGGTGAGATGATCTATAGCTCTGTGCTCAGGTGAGATGATCTATAGCTCTGTGATCAGGTGAGATGATCTATAGCTCTGTGCTCAGGAGAGATGATCTATAGCTCTGTGCTCAGGTGAGATGATCTATAGCTCTGTGCTCAGGTGAGATGATCTAAAGCTCTGTGCTCAGGAGAGATGATCTATAGCTCTGTGCTCAGGTGAGATGATCTATAGCTCTGTGCTCAGGTGAGATGATCTATAGCTCTGTGCTCAGGAGAGATGATCTATAGCTCTGTGCTCAGGTGAGATGATCTATAGCTCTGTGCTCAGGTGAGATGATCTATAGCTCTCTGCTCAGGTGAGATGATCTATAGCTCTGTGCTCAGGTGAGATGATCTATAGCTCTGTGCTCAGGAGAGATGATCTATAGTTCTGTGCTCAGGTGAGATGATCTATAGCTCTGTGCTCAGGTGAGATGATCTATAGCTCTGTGCTCAGGTGAGATGATCTATAGCTTTGTGCTCAGGAGAGATGATCTATAGCTCTGTGCTCAGGTGAGATGATCTATAGCTCTGTGCTCAGGAGAGATGATCTATAGCTCTGTGCTCAGGTGAGATGATCTATAGCTCTGTGCTCAGGTGAGATGATCTATAGCTCTGTGCTCAGGAGAGATGATCTATAGTTCTGTGCTCAGGAGAGATGATCTATAGTTCTGTGCTCAGGTGAGATGATCTATAGCTCTGTGCTCAGGAGAGATGATCTATAGCTCTGTGCTCAGGTGAGATGATCTATAGCTCTGTGCTCAGGAGAGATGATCTATAGCTCTGTGCTCAGGTGAGATGATCTATAGCTCTGTGCTCAGGTGAGATGATCTATAGCTCTGTGCTCAGGAGAGATGATCTATAGCTCTGTGCTCAGGAGAGATGATCTATAGCTCTGTGCTCAGGTGAGATGATCTATAGCTCTGTGCTCAGGTGAGATGATCTATAGCTCTGTGCTCAGGGGAGATGATCTGTCGCTCTGTGCTCAGGAGAGATGATCTATAGCTCTGTGCTCAGGTGAGATGATCTATAGCTCTGTGCTCATGTGAGATGATCTATAGCTCTGTGTTCAGGTGAGATGATCTATAGCTCTGTGCTCAGGAGAGATGATCTATAGCTCTGTGCTCAGGTGAGATGATCTATAGCTCTGTGCTCAGGTGAGATGATCTAAAGCTTTGTGCTCAGGTGAGATGATCTATAGCTCTGTGTTCAGGAGAGATTATCTATAGCTCTGTGCTCAGGTCAGATAATCTATAGCTCTGTGCTCAGGTGAGATGTTCTATAGCTCTGTGCTCAGGTGAGATGATCTATAGCTCTCTGCTCAGGTGAGATGATCTATAACTCTGTGCTCAGGTGAGATGATCTATAGCTCTGTGCTCAGGTGAGATGATCTATAGCTCTGTGCTCAGGAGAGATAATCTATAGCTCCGTGCTCAGGAGAGATGATCTATAGCTCTGTGCTCAGGAGAGATGATCTATAGCTCTGTGCTCAGGTGAGATGATCTATAACTCTGTGCTCAGGTGAGATGATCTATAGCTCTGTGTTCAGGTGAGATGATCTATAGTTCTGTGCTCAGGTGACATGATCTATAGATGTGCTCAGGTGAGATGATCTATAGCTCTGTGTTCAGGTGAGATGATCTATAGCTCTGTGCTCATGTGAGATGATCTATAGCTCTGTGCTCAGGTGAGATGATCTATAGCTCTGTGCTCAGGTGAGATGATCTATAGCTCTGTGCTCAGGAGAGATGATCTATAGCTCTGTGCTCAGGTGAGATGATCTATAACTCTGTGCTCAGGTGAGATGATCTATAGCTCTGTGTTCAGGTGAGATGATCTATAGTTCTGTGCTCAGGTGACATGATCTATAGATGTGCTCAGGTGAGATGATCTATAGCTCTGTGTTCAGGTGAGATGATCTATAGCTCTGTGCTCATGTGAGATGATCTATAGCTCTCTGCTCAGGTGAGATGATCTATAGCTCTGTGCTCAGGAGAGATGATCTATAGCTCTGTGCTCAGGAGAGATGATCTATAGCTCTATGTTCAGGTGAGATGATCTATAGCTCTGTGCTCATGTGAGATGATCTATAGCTCTGTGTTCAGGTGAGATGATCTATAGCTCTGTGCTCATGTGAGATGATCTATAGCTCTCTGCTCAGGTGAGATGATCTAAACCTCTGTGCTCAGGAGAGATGATCTATAGCTCTGTGCTCAGGAGAGATGATCTATAGCTCTGTGTTCAGGTGAGATGATCTATAGCTCTGTGCTCATGTGAGATGATCTATAGCTCTGTGCTCAGGTGAGATGATCTATAGCTCTGTGCTCAGGTGAGATGATCTATAGCTCTGTGTTCAGGTGAGATGATCTATAGCTCTGTGTTCAGGTGAGATGATCTATAGCTCTGTGCTCAGGAGAGATGATCTATAGCTCTGTGCTCATGTGAGATGATCTATAGCTCTGTGCTCATGTGAGATGATCTATAGCTCTGTGCTCAGGTGAGATGATCTATAGCTCTGTGTTCAGGTGAGATGATCTATAGCTCTGTGCTCAGGAGAGATCATCTATAGCTCTGTGCTCAGGTGAGATGATCTATAGCTCTGTGCTCCGGTGAGATTATCTAAAGCTCTGTGCTCATTAGAGATTATCTATAGCTCTGTGCTCAGGAGAGATTATCTATAGCTCTGTGCTCAGGAGAGATGATCTGTCGCTCTGTGCTCAGGAGAGATGATCTATAGCTCTGTGCTCAGGTGAGATGATCTATAGCTCTGTGCTCAGGTGAGATGATCTATAGCTCTGTGCTCAGGTGAGATGATCTATAGTTCTGTGCTCAGGTGACATGATCTATAGATGTGCTCAGGTGAGATGATCTATAGATGTGCTCAGGTGAGATGATCTATAGCTCTGTGTTCAGGTGAGATGATCTATAGCTCTGTGCTCATGTGAGATGATCTATAGCTCTCTGGTCAGGTGAGATGATCTAAACCTCTCTGCTCAGGAGAGATGATCTATAGCTCTGTGCTCAGGAGAGATGATCTATAGCTCTGTGCTCAGGAGAGATGATCTATAGCTCTATGTTCAGGTGAGATGATCTATAGCTCTGTGCTCATGTGAGATGATCTATAGCTCTGTGCTCATGTGAGATGATCTATAGCTCTGTGTTCAGGTGAGATGATCTATAGCTCTGTGCTCAGGTGAGATGATCTATAGCTCTGTGCTCATGTGAGATGATCTATAGCTCTATGCTCATGTGAGATGATCTATAGCTCTGTGCTCAGGTGAGATGATCTATAGCTCTGTGCTCAGGTGAGATGATCTATAGCTCTGTGCTCAGGTGAGATGATCTATAGCTCTGTGCTCAGGAGAGATCATCTATAGCTCTGTGCTCAGGTTAGATGATCTATAGCTCTGTGCTCAGGAGAGATGATCTATAGCTCTGTGCTCAGGAGAGATGATCTATAGCTCTGTGCTCAGGTGAGATGATCTATAGCTCTGTGCTCAGGTGAGATTATCTAAAGCTCTGTGCTCATTAGAGATTATCTATAGCTCTGTGCTCAGGAGAGATGATCTGTCGCTCTGTGCTCAGGAGAGATAATCTATAGCTCTGTGCTCAGGTGAGATGATCTATAGTTTTATGCTCAGGTGACATGATCTATAGATGTGCTCAGGTGAGATGATCTATAGATGTGCTCAGGTGAGATGATCTATAGCTCTGTGTTCAGGTGAGATGATCTATAGTTCTGTGCTCAGGTGACATGATCTATAGATGTGCTCAGGTGAGATGATCTATAGCTCTGTGTTCAGGTGAGATGATCTATAGCTCTGTGCTCATGTGAGATGATCTATAGCTCTCTGCTCAGGTGAGATGATCTATAGCTCTGTGCTCAGGAGAGATGATCTATAGCTCTGTGCTCAGGAGAGATGATCTATAGCTCTATGTTCAGGTGAGATGATCTATAGCTCTGTGCTCAGGTGAGATGATCTATAACTCTGTGCTCAGGTGAGATGATCTATAGCTCTGTGCTCAGGTGAGATGATCTATAGCTCTGTGCTCAGGTGAGATGATCTATAGCTCTGTGCTCAGGAGAGATGATCTATAGCTCTGTGCTCAGGTGAGATGATCTATAACTCTGTGCTCAGGTGAGATGATCTATAGCTCTGTGCTCAGGTGAGATGATCTATAGCTCTGTGCTCAGGTGAGATGATCTATAGCTCCGTGCTCAGGTGAGATGATCTATAGCTCTGTGCTCAGGTGAGATGATCTATAGCTCTGTGCTCAGGTGAGATGATCTATAGCTCTGTGCTCAGGTGAGATGATCTAAACCTCTGTGCTCAGGAGAGATGATCTATAGCTCTGTGCTCAGGAGAGATGATCTATAGCTCTGTGTTCAGGTGAGATGATCTATAGCTCTGTGCTCATGTGAGATGATCTATAGCTCTGTGCTCAGGTGAGATGATCTATAGCTCTGTGCTCAGGTGAGATGATCTATAGCTCTGTGTTCAGGTGAGATGATCTATAGCTCTGTGTTCAGGTGAGATGATCTATAGCTCTGTGCTCAGGAGAGATGATCTATAGCTCTGTGCTCATGTGAGATGATCTATAGCTCTGTGCTCATGTGAGATGATCTATAGCTCTGTGCTCAGGTGAGATGATCTATAGCTCTGTGCTCAGGAGAGATCATCTATAGCTCTGTGCTCAGGTGAGATGATCTATAGCTCTGTGCTCAGGTGAGATTATCTAAAGCTCTGTGCTCATTAGAGATTATCTATAGCTCTGTGCTCAGGAGAGATTATCTATAGCTCTGTGCTCAGGAGAGATTATCTATAGCTCTGTGCTCAGGAGAGATGATCTGTCGCTCTGTGCTCAGGAGAGATGATCTATAGCTCTGTGCTCAGGTGAGATGATCTATAGCTCTGTGCTCAGGTGAGATGATCTATAGTTCTGTGCTCAGGTGACATGATCTATAGATGTGCTCAGGTGAGATGATCTATAGATGTGCTCAGGTGAGATGATCTATAGCTCTGTGTTCAGGTGAGATGATCTATAGCTCTGTGCTCATGTGAGATGATCTATAGCTCTCTGCTCAGGTGAGATGATCTAAACCTCTCTGCTCAGGAGAGATGATCTATAGCTCTGTGCTCAGGAGAGATGATCTATAGCTCTGTGCTCAGGAGAGATGATCTATAGCTCTATGTTCAGGTGAGATGATCTATAGCTCTGTGCTCATGTGAGATGATCTATAGCTCTGTGCTCAGGTGAGATGATCTATAGCTCTGTGTTCAGGTGAGATGATCTATAGCTCTGTGCTCAGGTGAGATGATCTATAGCTCTGTGCTCATGTGAGATGATCTATAGCTCTGTGCTCATGTGAGATGATCTATAGCTCTGTGCTCAGGTGAGATGATCTATAGCTCTGTGTTCAGGTGAGATGATCTATAGCTCTGTGCTCAGGTGAGATGATCTATAGCTCTGTGCTCAGGAGAGATCGTCTATAGCTCTGTGCTCAGGTTAGATGATCTATAGCTCTGTGCTCAGGAGAGATGATCTATAGCTCTGTGCTCAGGTGAGATGATCTATAGCTCTGTGCTCAGGTGAGATTATCTAAAGCTCTGTGCTCATTAGAGATTATCTATAGCTCTGTGCTCAGGAGAGATGATCTGTCGCTCTGTGCTCAGGAGAGATAATCTGTCGCTCTGTGCTCAGGTGAGATGATCTATAGTTTTATGCTCAGGTGACATGATCTATAGATGTGCTCAGGTGAGATGATCTATAGATGTGCTCAGGTGAGATGATCTATTGCTCTGTGTTCAGGTGAGATGATCTATAGTTCTGTGCTCAGGTGACATGATCTATAGATGTGCTCAGGTGAGATGATCTATAGCTCTGTGTTCAGGTGAGATGATCTATAGCTCTGTGCTCATGTGAGATGATCTATAGCTCTCTGCTCAGGTGAGATGATCTATAGCTCTGTGCTCAGGAGAGATGATCTATAGCTCTGTGCTCAGGAGAGATGATCTATAGCTCTATGTTCAGGTGAGATGATCTATAGCTCTGTGCTCATGTGAGATGATCTATAGCTCTGTGTTCAGGTGAGATGATCTATAGCTCTGTGCTCATGTGAGATGATCTATAGCTCTCTGCTCAGGTGAGATGATCTATAGCTCTGTGCTCAGGTGAGATGATCTATAGCTCTGTGCTCAGGTGAGATGATCTATAGCTCTGTGCTCAGGTGAGATTATCTAAACCTCTGTGCTCAGGAGAGATGATCTATAGCTCTGTGCTCAGGAGAGATGATCTATAGCTCTGTGTTCAGGTGAGATGATCTATAGCTCTGTGCTCATGTGAGATGATCTATAGCTCTGTGCTCAGGTGAGATGATCTATAGCTCTGTGCTCAGGTGAGATGATCTATAGCTCTGTGCTCAGGTGAGATGATCTATAGCTCTGTGCTCAGGAGAGATGATCTATAGCTCTGTGCTCATGTGAGATGATCTATAGCTCTGTGCTCATGTGAGATGATCTATAGCTCTGTGCTCAGGTGAGATGATCTATAGCTCTGTGTTCAGGTGAGATGATCTATAGCTCTGTGCTCAGGAGAGATGATCTATAGCTCTGTGCTCAGGTGAGATGATCTATATCTCTGTGCTCAGGTGAGATGATCTATAGCTCTGTGCTCAGGTGAGATGATCTATAGCTCTGTGCTCAGGTGAGATGATCTATAGCTCTGTGCTCAGGAGAGATTATCTATAGCTCTGTGCTCAGGAGAGATGATCTGTCGCTCTGTGCTCAGGAGAGATGATCTATAGCTCTGTGCTCAGGTGAGATGATCTATAGCTCTGTGCTCAGGTGAGATGATCTATAGCTTTGTGCTCATGTGAGATTATCTATAGCTCTGTGCTCAGGAGAGATTATCTATAGCTCTGTGCTCAGGAGAGATGATCTGTCGCTCTGTGCTCAGGAGAGATGATCTATAGCTCTGTGCTCAGGTGAGATGATCTATAGCTCTGTGCTCAGGTGAGATTATCTATAGCTCTGTGCTCAGGAGAGATGATCTATAGCTCTGTGCTCAGGAGAGATGATCTATAGCTCTGTGCTCAGGTGAGATGATCTATAGCTCTGTGATCAGGTGAGATGATCTATAGCTCTGTGCTCAGGAGAGATGATCTATAGCTCCGTGCTCAGGTGAGATGATCTATAGCTCCGTGCTCAGGTGAGATGATCTATAGCTCCGTGCTCAGGAGAGATAATCTATAGCTCCGTGCTCAGGAGAGATGATCTGTAGCTCCGTGCTCAGGAGAGATGATCTATAGCTCCGTGCTCAGGAGAGATAATCTATAGCTCCGTGCTCAGGAGAGATAATCTATAGCTCCGTGCTCAGGAGAGATAATCTATAGCTCCGTGCTCAGGAGAGATAATCTATAGCTCCGTGCTCAGGAGAGATAATCTATAGCTCCGTGCTCAGGAGAGATAATCTATAGCTCCGTGCTCAGGAGAGATAATCTATAGCTCCGTGCTCAGGAGAGATGATCTATAGCTCTGTGCTCAGGTGAGATGATCTATAGCTCTGTGCTCAGGTGAGATGATCTAAAACTCTCTGCTCAGGTGAGATGATCTATAGCTCTGTGCTCAGGTGAGATGATCTATAGCTCTGTGCTCAGGTGAGATGATCTAAAACTCTCTGCTCAGGTGAGATGATCTATAGCTCTGTGCTCAGGTGAGATGATCTATAGCTCTGTGCTCAGGTGAGATGATCTATAGCTCTGTGCTCAGGTGAGATGATCTATAGCTCTGTGCTCAGGTGAGATGATCTATAGCTCTGTGCTCAGGTGAGATGATCTATAGCTCTGTGCTCAGGTGAGATGATCTAAAACTCTCTGCTCAGGTGAGATGATCTATAGCTCTGTGCTCAGGTGAGATGATCTATAGCTCTGTGCTCAGGTGAGATTATCTATAGCTCTGTGCTCAGGTGAGATTATCTATAGCTCTGTGCTCAGGTGAGATTATCTATAGCTCTGTGCTCAGGTGAGATGGTCTATAGCTCTGTGCTCAGGTGAGATGATCTATAGCTCTGTGCTCGGGAGAGATGATCTATAGCTCTGTGATCAGGTGAGATGATCTATAGCTCTGTGCTCAGGTGAGATGATCTATAGCTCTGTGCTCAGGTGAGATGATCTATAGCTCTGTGCTCAGGTGAGATGATCTATAGCTCTGTGCTCAGGTGAGATGATCTATAGCTCTGTGCTCAGGTGAGATGATCTAAACCTCTCACTCTGGCGAGATGATCTAATACATTTTGTCACTACCGCAAGTTACTGCAAAGAGTTTTAAAAGGCAATTTTTTTCTTAAGAGTTATTTATCTCTCTATGTGGGGTTCTGGGTGTGAAAGAGAGACACCTACATTGCAAAATTATGCTCAAAAAAAGCCCCCAAAGATTTGGTGAGATTTCTCTCCATGCCGGTGAATTATTGATCATCACCCCCAGAGGCCCTGATATTTAAGGGATTCTCCAGCTTATAGATAAATTTTAGTTCAGACTTCACAAAGGCTGAGCTCACTGAATATACAACAGAAAAAGGGCAGAATTATCCAGCACAAGATCTCTCTCATTTGTGCATGTGCAGCAGACACAAGCCCAGTGCAATAAAGCACTGCATGATATGAGAGTTCTGTTACACTTACACTTTGTGCTTTGTATTTTATATTACTATACATATCAGACTGGGACCTTTCAGTATTATTACATTTAAAGGGACACTCAAGTCAAAATAAACTTTTAAGACTCAGAAAGAGCAGCAGTTTTAAGACACTTTCCAATTTACTTCCATTATCAAATTTTGAACAGTCTTGTTATATTCACACTTTCTGGGGAACAAGATCCTACTGAGCATGTGCACAAGCTCACAGGGTATACGTATACTAGTCTGTGATTGGCTGATGTCTGTCAAATGATACAGGGGCCAGAAAATGGAGAGAGAAAAAAATGATCAGAAAAAAAATCTACTGCCTATTTAAGATCCAGAGTATGTGTTAAAACATTGTCTTTTTATTATGCACGTTCTCTTTTATAGGTTAATACATTTAGATTTAGCTCTAGCAATCATTTCACAAATTCTGATTATGTTTTGAAAGTTTCTGTGTTACTTTAATAACTTAGGATCAAACTTTGTATATTTATGTGTAGCTTTTACCAATTACATTGCACTTTGTATATTTCTGTGTATCTTTTACAAATTACATTGCACTTTGTATTTGCTCCATTGTAAACTGACAGTTTGAGGAAGTGGGAGGGACAGGGCAGTTCCCTGGGCTTAACAGGGGAGTTCCCAGGGTCTGACTGAAGATCTCTCTTGTGACATTTTCTAAGCACTTACACAAGCTGGTCTCACTGATTTGTCTCGCCAGCTGTATGCAGGTGAAGTTTGCTCAAAATGCACAATACACTTATTTTAACTAACAGAAAAGTAATATATACTAAAATATAGACAAAGCAAGTTAAATTGTAGTGAAAACATTTCAGTAATGTCTAGAGACTCTTCACCAGTTCTAGATTCCCCAGAGTCCCTTTCCCAAATGGATCACTCTACACAAAGGTTAATGGAAAACTCTCTGGCATCAAATATAGTGGACACCCTAACTCAATGTATGAATACTATGCAGGATAACCTGACTAAAGACATTAAAGGGTCTGTAGCTGAGTTACGCAGGGATAATGCTGCAATTGGAGAAAGAAGTGAAGCTCTGTAAAGGAAACATGAAGACTTGGCACTAGATCATGCACATTTGTTATCCTCGGAACTTAGCAGAGGAAATATCAGATTTGGAACACAAGTTGTAAAAAGATATCTATACCGGCACTATAATCCTAGTGTACTAATTAGGATCTTACAAAAGTAAGGTGCAACCTAATTCCATAAACTATCAAAACAAAAAGAAGAGAAAAAAGGGGAAATGGTTTGTGCACAGCTCCTGTATAATAAAATATAAAACTTTATTAATTAAATTAAAATGCTTGTTAGCACGAGGGACTAAACATTAATACCCGGTATATAAACAGGGAAACAAAGTGTTAAAAAAAATCCACCTCCATTACAAACACCAGGAAGGACCTCAAGACCTGGCTGTTCGACTGAAATGTCTTCCCTTAGCCCCCCCCCCCCTCTTTTTGACCTCTCTTTGCGGCTTGAGACCCTCACGGGTGATTAGTTTGTGCTTTATAAGTAACCAATAGGCATTAGAGCAAAAGATAGACCACTCAAAACTCCCACTCAAGTTCCCGTGATAACTGGAACCTCGGCAGTGAGGGGGGTAACAAGCGGTGACAGGAAAGATATGAAAAGAGAAAGTAGGTAAAAGCGTTTCAGCCTACATGGCCTTTATCAATGTCCACATTTTTATCAAACAGATGTGGCGAAAATAAATACCGTACTAATCCATCATGTGCGCCATTTAGGCCGCCCCCCTTCCCCCCATGACATCAGGTCCGACACCCATTGGGTCCGGCACAACACGTGTAAAGGTAAACAAAAGAAGAGGCACCAATCATCAGATCGCTGCACATTCTCATTAATGATATGATATTAAATCTTGTAGTGTTTTTGATCATCTGTACTAAGTCGTTAATATGTGCCCCTTTAATTGAAATACTTATCTACAGACAAAAAGATGGACATCCATAATAGCTGTAAAATGATCAGTATTGTGTGTGTGTACAAATGGCAGCCCTTTGCCTAATACTAAGAGTTGGATTGAATTAAGAACATGATTGGACAAATTCATTACTTTGAGACTATGGCCTCTCACATTAACAGCTGAGTCTACTGTTTGTTGTTTATTTTGGGGTTCGTCTGGAATCTTAATTGTCTGCAAGTGCGTGGGCCTCTTTCTTCCCCTTCGTACTCTCCTAAAGGGAGAGGGTTATTAATGGAGCGTGGCTTGTGATTTAAGGATAGGTTTAGGTCTTTGTTCCAGGTCTTCTGTTTCCGTGGGCTCCAAGTAGTATTGCCACCTTTTGCCCAGAGGATTCCTGGACACTTTTAAATGGGAGTGGGAGGGTGTGGCCTGGGGCGTGACCTGGGGGCGTGGCTTCTCACAGCCTCAAATTCAATATGATATATTTTTACATCTTTGGTCGACATTTAATATTAACTTCTCTTTATAAACATAACCCCCCCCTCTAAAAAAAAGCTGTAAAAAGCAATAGTAATATTGGAAACTATATTGTAATTTGTTAATCACAAAAGTTTCCAATATTAAGAACTACTGCATATACAGTTGTTTTTTTGTTTTTTATTGGGGGGTTGATTTTTAAAGCAAAGCAAACAGATAATATATAAGTGCATATAAAATATATACACGTGCATGGAAAATCATAAAAATTACACAATTTCAAGCTCCAACATGTTAGTCCTGACTATAATTTCAACAAACTACAGAGCCCTGATTACATGGTTAAAATAAGGAAGAACTAATTCAGAACAGTGAACCGCTGATCAAAAAATACTGACCAAATGAGCAGATACCTTATTAAATGTGACAATCTAAAAGAGTGATTCTTGTATAGTTTAGTAAACAATGCACAAAAGAATATACCCCCATTTTAAAGAGAGTCATTCCTATAAAACAACAACATGTAAAGATAGGAAACCACCCTCGTTGTTTTTTTATTTTAAATTGCTACATGAAGTTTGTCCCTCTAGATTAGCCTGGTTACGGACTTTTTCTAATAAGAAAACAACAATACTGAAGAAGAAATAAGGCCCTTAGATTAAGAGTGACACACAAAATGACACTAACACAATCAGTGTGATGCTGTCTTAGACATATATACCTAGTAATAAACTAACAGTAGTGCTTGACAGTGAGTTACAGTGACATGCTGACAGTGACATACAACGTGGTACACACAGTGACATGCCGACAGTGACATACACCGTGGTACACACAGTGACATGCTGACAGTGACATACAATGTGGTACACACAGTGACATGCTGACAGTGACATACAATGTGGTACACACAGTGACATGCTGACAGTGACATACAATGTGGTACACACAGTGACATGCTGACAGTGACATACACCGTGGTACACACAGTGACATGCTGACAGTGACATACACCGTGGTACACACAGTGACATGCTGACAGTGACATGCACCGTGGTACACACAGTGACATGCTGACAGTGACATACAATGTGGTACACACAGTGACATGCTGACAGTGACATACACCGTGGTACACACAGTGACATGCTGACAGTGACATACAATGTGGTACACACAGTGACATGCTGACAGTGACATACACCGTGGTACACACAGTGACATGCTGACAGTGACATACACCGTGGTACACACAGTGACATGCTGACAGTGACATACAATGTGGTACACACAGTGACATGCTGACAGTGACATACAACGTGGTACACACAGTGACATGCTGACAGTGACATACAATGTGGTACACACAGTGACATGCTGACAGTGACATACACCGTGGTACACACAGTGACATGCTGACAGTGACATACAACGTGGTACACACAGTGACATACAATGTGGTACACACAGTGACATGCTGACAGTGACATACACCGTGGTACACACAGTGACATGCTGACAGTGACATACAATGTGGTACACACAGTGACATGCTGACAGTGACATACACCGTGGTACACACAGTGACATGCTGACAGTGACATACAACGTGGTACACACAGTGACATACAATGTGGTACACACAGTGACATGCTGACAGTGACATACACCGTGGTACACACAGTGACATGCTGACAGTGACATACAATGTGGTACACACAGTGACATGCTGACAGTGACATACAATGTGGTACACACAGTGACATACAACGTGGTACACACAGTGACATGCTGACAGTGACATACAACGTGGTACACACAGTGACATGCTGACAGTGACATACAACGTGGTACACACAGTGACATGCTGACAGTGACATACACCGTGGTACACACAGTGACATGCTGACAGTGACATACAACGTGGTACACACAGTGACATGCCGACAGTGACATACACAGTGGTACACACAGTGACATGCCGACAGTGACATACAACGTGGTACACACAGTAACATGCTGACAGTGACATACACCGTGGTACACACAGTGACATGCCAACAGTGACATACACCGTGGTACACACAGTGACATGCTGACAGTGACATATAACGTGGTACACACAGTGACATGCTGACAGTGACATACACCGTGGTACACACAGTGACATGCTGACAGTGACATACAACGTGGTACACACAGTGACATGCTGACAGTGACATACACCGTGGTACACACAGTGACATGCTGACAGTGACATACACCGTGGTACACACAGTGACATGCTGACAGTGACATACAACGTGGTACACACAGTAACATGCTGACAGTGACATACACCGTGGTACACACAGTGACATGCTGACAGTGACATACAACGTGGTACACACAGTAACATGCTGACAGTGACATACAACGTGGTACACACAGTGACATGCTGACAGTAACATACAACGTGGTACACACAGTGACATGCTGACAGTGACATACAACTTGGTAAACACAGTG
This sequence comes from Bombina bombina, assembly GCF_027579735.1. Taxonomy (NCBI): domain Eukaryota; kingdom Metazoa; phylum Chordata; class Amphibia; order Anura; family Bombinatoridae; genus Bombina; species Bombina bombina. The sequence continues at coordinate 22,275,851 of NC_069503.1, read as the reverse complement.
ACAGACACAGTAACAAATAAAGCGATAGTGAAAAAACATACACAGCAAGACAAAACAAAGTGACACTAGCTGACACACACAGTGACACTCCGTGACACAAGTAACAACACCTGCTTGTGATGCTCCGTATCAAGCTCCCTAGTCTAGTTCTGGCTCTGGACGACTGGTCCTGCAGGAGGAGTGCTGATAGTGTGACAGGGAGCGGCCGGTGTTGTAACTAAATCAGTCTCCCCGTGGAGAACTGTCTCCCTTGCCGCTCGGATATTTCCGTAGCCGCATCCCTCCTTGTAGCACTGTCCATCACTCCTCACAGTACCGCCCACCCAGTAATCCTACTGAGCGTTCCACCAGATTCAGTATCAGAGTCTATATCGCTGTCTCTCCTGCTGTTGCACTTGCTTTCATCTCCAAACCCCTCCTCTTTCTCACAGTCTAAAGCTCCCCGGGGCATTTGAGGGTAGTTCTGGGACATACAGTCCCAAACCGGGACTGTCCCGGTGATACCGGGGCGGGTGGCAACCCTAGCTCCAAGTATTTATTGAAGCCCTCAGAATCAGTGTAAATAAATGTAGGGGACCATAAATATACTCTGTGCCGTCCTTAGTCACAATGAGTGGGCTGAGGTTCTTTTCACAGATATTTAATGCACATATCATGGTCTTACATTGACATTTACATCAACACCGTAGAACCGTTTTGCCTGCTTGTGAGCTAAGAGAGGGGTTTGTATCTTGCAGATTCTTAGTCAGATGGCTTAATTTACACACAATAAATACTTAAATCTTGAAGACAACTCTGTTCGATCGCCTTTCCTTTGCAATAAAACAGGAAGTGACTTGCAATAAAGCATGATGGGAATAATAAATCAACCTTTAAGCAAACATGTGCTATCTAGAGGAAATAAACATAGACACAAACTTTGTGAATGCAAATACATACTCTCTTTTTCTAATAGTCTTTAGATCCCTGTCAATTGTATGTTCCTTCCTATCCAATATGTATCTAGAGAACTTCTCTACTTCTTCCTTAGTTTTTTATAGAATTTTTGGAAATTTATTAACTTCATATATATTTAGCTCAGTACTCAGTTTGGAAATTTTCTCATTTATGGTATTTAGTTAATCTTTCTCCTGGTCTATAAAATTATCTATCAGTTTAATAGAACATTCCAAAAGGGCCTCCTCCCGTTTAGCTTTTAATTCTTCCTTAAAGTCAGTACATCAAGGAAATCATTTCAAACGTAGGCTGATCTCATTGACATAAAAGTTTTACATCTCAATATTCCACTGTCTTTTCATTTGTTTTTTCCTTACCCTCAGTTAATTTATTAATGTCATCAGACCATGTTTGCATCTATGCCCCTAAATCAAAGGTTGCCATGTTTAGTTAGAGTATGTGCTCAGGTAAAGAATGTCAGGGTTAAAGGGACACTGAACCCAAATTTTTTCTTTCACGATTCAGATAGAGCATGACATTTTAAGCAACTTTCTAATTTACTCCTATTATCAATTTGTCTTTGTTCTTTTGCTATCTTTATTTTAAAAGCAGGAATGTAACTCTTAGCAGATAGCCCATTTTAGGTTCAGCACCATGGATAGCGCTTGCTTATTGGATGCTTACATCTACCCACCAATAAGCAAGCATAACCCAGGTTCTCAACCAAAAATGGGCTAGCTCCTATGCATCACATTCCTGCTTTTAAAATAAAGATAGTAAGAGAATGAAGAAAAATTGATAATAGGAGTAAATTAGAAAGTTGCTTAAAATTCCATGCTCTATCTGAATCATAAAAGAAAAAAATTGGGTTTAGTGTCCCTTTGAGTCCCCCAACACAAAACTATGCAGTAAAAAGATATATAAAAAGGAAAACAATATACAGAGGTGCAAGATGGAAAAAAACACACAATATTCTGTACAAATGAACTAAGAACTGATACTCTCCTTTAGGTCAGACCGCAGCCTTCTTGCAGTCTCTCCCTTGTGACTGTGTATAGATAGATAGTAGTAGATGGCGCTGGTCTAATGAGTGATTTTCTCTAGTAAGTGAAGAGAAAAAAGGCTTGATGCATATATTGATATTGATATATATATATTAATTGGCTTCAATATATGCATCAAGCCTTTTTTCTCTTCACTTACTAGAGAAAATCACTCAATAGACCAGCGCCATCTACTACTACTATCTAAGTAAAAAACATAATTTATGCTTACCTGATAAATTTATTTCTCTTGTAGTGTATTCAGTCCACGGGTCATCCATTACTTATGGGATATATTCCCTTCCCAACAGGAAGTTGCAAGAGGATCACCCAAGCAGAGCTGCTATATAGCTCCTCCCCTCACATGTCATACCCAGTCATTCGACCGAAACAAGATGAGAAAGGAGAAACTATAGGGTGCAGTGGTGACTGGAGTTTTAATTAAAATTTAGATCTGCCTCAAAAAAGACAGGGCGGGCCGTGGACTGAATACACTACAAGAGAAATAAATTTATCAGGTAAGCATAAATGATGTTTTCTCTTGTTAAGTGTGTTCAGTCCACGGGTCATCCATTACTTATGGGATACCAATACCAAAGCTAAAGTACACGGATGATGGGAGGGACAAGGCAGGAACTTTAAACGGAAGGAACCACAGCCTGTAGAACCTTTCTCCCAAAAACAGCCTCCGAAGAAGCAAAAGTGTCAAATTTGTAAAATTTTGAAAAGGTATGAAGCGAAGACCAAGTCGCAGCCTTGCAAATCTGTTCAACAGAGGCCTCATTCTTAAAGGCCCAGGTGGAAGCCACAGCTCTAGTGGAATGAGCTGTAATTCTTTCAGGGGGCTGCTGTCCAGCAGTCTCATAGGCTAAACGTATTATGCTACGAAGCCAAAAGGAGAAGGAGGTAGCCGAAGCTTTTTGACCTCTCCTCTGACCAGAATAAACGACAAACAGGGAAGAAGTTTGACGAAAATCTTTGGTTGCCTGTAAATAGAACTTCAGGGCACGGACTACGTCCAGATTATGCAAAAGTCGTTCCTTCATTGAAGAAGGATTAGGACACAATGATGGAACAACAATCTCTTGATTGATATTCCTGTTAGAAACTACCTTAGGTAAGAACCCAGGTTTAGTACGCAGAACTACCTTGTCTGAATGGAAAATCAGATAAGGAGAATCACAATGTAAGGCAGATAACTCAGAGACTCTTCGAGCCGAGGAAATAGCCATCAAAAACAGAACTTTCCAAGATAACAGCTTAATATCAATGGAATGAAGGGGTTCAAACGGAACACCTTGAAGAACTTTAAGAACTAAGTTTAAGCTCCACGGCGGAGTAACAGTCTTAAACACAGGCTTAATCCTAGCCAAAGCCTGACAAAAAGCCTGAACGTCTGGAACTTCTGCCAGACGTTTGTGTAGAAGAATAGACAGAGCAGAAATCTGTCCCTTTAACTAACTAGCAGATAAGCCCTTTTCTAAACCCTCTTGTAGAAAAGACAATATCCTAGGAATCCTAACCTTACTCCATGAGTAACTCTTGGATTCGCACCAATATAAATATTTACGCCAAATCTTATGGTAAATTTTTCTGGTAACAGGTTTCCGAGCCTGTATTAAGGTATCAATAACCGACTCCGAGAAGCCACGCTTTGATAGAATCAAGCGTTCAATCTCCATGCAGTCAGCCTCAGAGAAATTAGATTTGGATGGTTGAAAGGACCCTGAATTAGAAGGTCCTGCCTCAGAGGCAGAGACCATGGTGGACAGGACGACATGTCCACTAGGTCTGCATACCAGGTCCTGCGTGGCCACGCAGGCGCTATCAGAATCACCGATGCTCTCTCCTGTTTGATCTTGGCAATCAATCGAGGAAGTAGCGGAAACGGTGGAAACACATAAGCCATGTTGAAAACCCAAGGGGCTGCTAGAGCATCTATCAGCGCCGCTCCCGGGTCCCTGGACCTGGATCCGTAACAAGGAAGTTTGGCGTTCTGGCGAGACGCCATGAGATCCAGTTCTGGTTTGCCCCAACGATGAATCAGTTGAGCGAAGACCTCCGGATGAAGTTCCCACTCCCCCGGATGAAAAGTCTGGCGACTTAGAAAATCCGCCTCCCAGTTCTCCACGCCTGGGATATAGATCTCTGACAGGTGGCAAGAGTGAGACTCTGCCCAGCGAATTATCTTTGAGACTTCCAACATCGCTAGGGAACTCCTGGTTCCCCCTTGATGGTTGATGTAAGCCACAGTCGTGATGTTGTCCGACTGAAATCTGATAAACCCCAGTGTCGCTAACTGAGGCCAAGCTAGAAGAGCATTGAATATTGCTCTTAATTCCAGAATATTTATTGGGAGGAGTTTCTCCTCCTGAGTCCACAATCCCTGAGCCTTCAGGGAGTTCCAGACTGCGCCCCAACCTAGAAGGCTGGCATCTGTTGTTACAATCGTCCAATCCGGCCTGCGAAAGGTCATACCCCTGGACAGATGGACTCGAGAAAGCCACCAGAGAAGAGAATCTCTGGTCTCTTGATCCAGATTTAGTAGAGGGGACAAATCTGAGTAATCCCCATTCCATTGACTTAGCATGCATAATTGCAGCGGTCTGAGATGCAGGCGCGCAAATGGTACTATGTCCATTGCCGCTACCATTAAGCCGATTACTTCCATGCACTGAGCTACTGACGGGTGTGGAATGGAATGAAGGGCACGGCAAGCATTTAGAAGTTTTGATAACCTGGACTCCGTCAGGTAAATTTTCATCTCTACAGAATCTATAAGAGTCCATAGGAAGGGAACCCTTGTGAGTGGTAATAGAGAACTCTTTTCCATGTTCACCTTCCACCCATGCAACCTCAGAAATGCCAGAACTATCTCTGTATGAGACTTGGCAATTTGAAAACTTGACGCTTGTATCAGAATGTCGTCTAGGTACGGAGCCACCGCTATGCCTCGCAGTCTTAGCACCGCCAGAAGTGAGCCCAGAACCTTTGTAAAAATTCTCGGGGCCGTAGCTAACCCGAAGGGAAGAGCTACAAATTGGTAATGCCTGTCTAGAAAGGCAAATCTTAGGTACCGATAATGATCTTTGTGAATCGGTATGTGAAGGTAGGCATCCTTTAAGTCCACTGTGGTCATATACTGACCCTCTTGGATCATGGGTAGGATGGTTCGAATAGTTTCCATTTTGAATGATGGAACCCTTAGGAATTTGTTTAAGATTTTTAGGTCCAAGATTGGTCTGAAGGTTCCCTCTTTCTTGGGAACCACAAACAGATTTGAGTAAAATCCTTGCCCTTGTTCCGTCCGCGGAACTGGGTGGATCACCCCCATTAGTAAGAGGTCTTGTACACAGCGTAGAAACGCCTCTTTCTTTATTTGGTCTGCTGATAACCTTGAAAGATGAAATCTCCCCTGTGGAGGAGAAGCTTTGAAGTCCAGAAGATATCCCTGAGATATGATCTCCAACGCCCAGGGATCCTGGACATCTCTTGCCCAAGCCTGGGCGAAGAGAGAAAGTCTGCCCCCCACTAGATCCGTTTCCGGATAGGGGGCCCTCTCTTCATGCTGTCTTAGGGGCAGAAGTAGGTTTTCTGGCCTGCTTGCCCTTGTTCCAGGACTGGTTAGCTTTCCAGCCCTGTCTGTAACGAGCAACAGTTCCTTCCTGTTTTGGAGCGGAGGAAGTTGATGCTGCTCCTGCCTTGAAGTTACGAAAGGCACGAAAATTAGACTGTTTGGCCTTTGATTTGACCCTGTCCTGAGGAAGAGTATGACCCTTACCTCCAGTAATGTCAGCAATAATTTCTTTCAAGCCGGGCCCGAATAAGGTCTGCCCTTTGAAAGGAATATTAAGCAATTTAGATTTAGAAGTCACGTCAGCTGACCAGGATTTAAGCCATAGCACTCTGCGCACCTGGATGGCGAATCCGGAGTTCTTAGCCGTTAGTTTGGTTAAATGTACGACGGCATCAGAAACAAATGCGTTAGCTAGCTTAAGTGCTTTAAGCTTGTCCATAATCTCATCCAATGGAGCTGTGCGAATGGCCTCTTCCAGAGACTCAAACCAGAATGCCGCAGCAGCAGTGACAGGCGCAATGCATGCAAGGGGCTGTAAGATAAAACCTTGTTGAACAAACATTTTCTTAAGGTAACCTTCTAATTTTTTATCCATTGGATCCGAAAAAGCACAACTATCCTCCACCGGGATAGTGGTACGCTTAGCTAAAGTAGAAACTGCTCCCTCCACCTTAGGGACCGTCTGCCATAAGTCTCGTGTGGTGGCGTCTATTGGAAACATTTTCCTAAATATAGGAGGAGGGGAAAAGGGCACACCGGGTCTATCCCACTCCTTGCTAATAATCTCTGTAAGCCTTTTAGGTATAGGAAAAACTTCAGTACACACCGGCACCGCATAGTATCTATCCAGCCTACATAATTTCTCTGGAATTGCAACCGTGTTACAATCATTCAGAGCCGCTAATACCTCCCCTAGCAATACACGGAGGTTCTCAAGCTTAAATTTAAAATTAGAAATCTCTGAATCCGGTCTCCCTGGATCAGATCCGTCACCCACAGAATGAAGCTCTCCGTCCTCATGTTCTGCAAATTGTGACGCAGTATCGGACATGGCTCTCACATCATCAGCGCGCTCTGTCCTTAATCCAGAGCTATCGCGCTTGCCTCTTAATTCTGGCAATTTAGATAATACTTCTGTCATAACAGTAGCCATGTCTTGCAAAGTGATTTGTATGGGCCTCTCTGATGTACTTGGCGCCACAATATCACACGCCTCCTGAGCAGGAGGCGAAGGTACTGACACGTGAGGAGAGTTAGTCGGCATAACTTCCCCCTCGTTGTCTGGTGATAATTTCTTTACAGGTAAAGACTGACTTTTATTTAAAGTGACATCAATGCATTTAGTACACATATTTCTATGGGGCTCCACATTGGCCTTCAAACATAGTGAACAAACAGATTCATCTGTGTCAGACATGTTTAAACAGACTAGCAATGAGACTAGCAAGCTTGGAAAATACTTTCAAATAAATTTACAAGCAATATAAAAAACGCTACTGCGCCTTTAAGAAGCACAAAAAAACTGTCACAGTTGAAATAACAATGAACCAAATCAGTTATAGCAACCAAATTTTCACAGTAAATGTATTAAGTTAGCAAAGGATTGCACCCACCAGCAAATGGATGATTAACCCCTTAATACCCAAAACGGATAATCAATTTAACAATTAACGTTTTTATCACAGTCAAACACACTGTCACAGGTCTGCTGTGACTGATTACCTCCCTCAAAATGAATTTTGAAGACCCCTGAGTTCTCTAGAGACGTCCTGGATCATGGAGGAAGAAGCAGGAAGACTGTGACTGAATTTTTACTGCGCAAAAAAGCGCTAAAATAGGCCCCTCCCACTCATATTACAACAGTGGGAAACCTCAGTTAACTGTTTCTATGCAGAAATATACGTTAGCCATGTGGAAAAAATCATGCCCCAATAAGTTTCATCACCAAAGTACCTCACAAAAACGATTAACATGCCAGTAAACGTTTTAACATCCATTTTAAAGGTTATGTAGTGTTATTAATAAGCCTGCTACCAGTCGCTTCTACTGCAGTTAAGGCTCATACATTACTTCAGTATTAACAGCATTTTCTTAGTCAAATTCCATTCCTTAGAAAATTACTTTACTGCACATACACTCATCAGCCTGATACCAGTCGCTACTACTGCATTTAAGGCTGTACTTGCATTACATCGGTATCAGCAGTATTTTCTTAGTCAATTCCATTCCTTAGAAAAATATTTTACTGCACATACCTCGTTTGCAGGGGATCACGCATGCTATTCCCTTTTCTGAAGTTACCCCACTCCTCAGAATGTGCGAGAACAGCCAGTGGATCTTAGTTACTTCTGCTAAGATCATAGAAAACGCAGGCAGATTCTTCTTCTAAATACTGCCTGAGAGAAAAACAGCACACTCCGGTGCCATTTAAAATAACAAACTTTTGATTAAAGAAATAATTAAGTATAAAAACTCCACACTCCTCTCACGCCTTCCTACTATGTTGAGAGTTGCAAGAGAATGACTGGATATGACATGTGAGGGGAGGAGCTATATAGCAGCTCTGCTTGGGTGATCCTCTTGCAACTTCCTGTTGGGAAGGGAATATATCCCATAAGTAATGGATGACCCGTGGACTGAATACACTTAACAAGAGAAAGATATATATCTTTTGTGTGTGTGTGTGTGTGTGTGTATATATATATATATATATATATATATATATATATATATATATATATATATATATATATATACACATACACACACATATACATACACGGGCACTATACTCCAAGTGTACTTAATTGGATTTTATAAAAGTAAGGTTCAACCCACTTCCATAAACTATGAATCAAAACGAAAAAAGGAGAAATGGTTAGTGCACAGCTCCTGTATAATAAAATATAACTTTTATTAATTAAATTAAATGTTTGTTAGCACGAGGGACTAAACATTAATACCCTGTATATAAACAGGTTAAAAAAGTGTTCCCCAAAAAAGGATAAGAGTTACTAGTGACAGAAAGGCAATAGAGCAAAAGATAGACCACTTAAAACACCCCCCAAGTTCCCATACAATAACTGGAACCTCGGCAACCTCGGATGAGGGGGGGAACAAGCCTTTATCAATGCCCAATTTTTTATAAAACAGATTTGAAAAAATAAACTCTTTAAATACCTTACTAATCCATTAAGTCCGCCCCCATGACGTCAGGTCCGATGCACATAAGGTCCGTGTCATAGGGGAGTGGCAGTTCGGAACAACACGTGCAAAGGTAAACAAAAGAAGGGGTATGAGCCTTAAATGTAATTGGTCATGGAAACCAAGTTCCACCCACCACATTAGTTGTAATCGTCCGTGTACCATTGGCATACTATAAAAGATATACGCAAGGAGGACTTTCTCTACCAATATCACAGTGTACTATGAGGTGGCTCGTCTTACCCATATCACTGCTTGGAGCTCCGTTTGAGAAACTCTGGGCTGGAAAAGGATAGAACGGGCTTTTCTCCCACTTGGTTTTGACTTGCTTGATGTTTCTTGGATCCCAGATTATCAGTAGCAGACTAAGGATTTGTAATGTAGTGATCTTACAAAACAGTTTTTGAAATCCCTATGTCACTACTCTCAGGTAGCACTACACCCGTCGTCTATACATTCATTAAAGGGACTATTATGGGGTTATCTAACTCTCATATAATCCACTGGGACACGTGGGTATCAGCAACAGTCTAATTTATAAAACCAGCAACAATTCTTAACACAAGAACAGCTCTGTTTAAGTATTTAGCAACAACCTTCCTGAATTAAATTTGAATGCCATAGACTATATAGTTTTATGCAATCTTGTGGATTTTCTAAACCTCAGAGCAGAGGACCCCTGACGGTCCATTATGGAATTTTGATGGCTTATGTGGGAGGTAGATCGTAGCAGCTTGGAACTTGGGAGAGAAATCTTGCAACGGATATTATAGATAAGAAATGACATACGACCTTCATTCTCATTAAGAAAATATTACATTGCGCCATTCTTTAGAATTATACTTTAAAATTATTTTACATTGGCATCTCACACCCTTGAGGTTGTATAAGATATTCCCCACACAATCTCCCGAATGCTGGAGGAAATGTGGTGAAGTAGGGTCAGATATCCATATATGGTGGAGCTGCCCTAATATCTCAATATGGCAGAAGACATTTGATATTTGTAATAGCATTGGAATTGCTGTTACAACGGCTCCTGATATAGGTCTTTTCAATATCATGGGTGGCGGGATATCCAAAGCTAGAAAGAAGCTGGCTATTTAGGTATTTGCTACACTTAAGATTAGTTAGTTAAGAAATGGAAGAAGTCAAAACCCAATAGAGGAAGTGGTCGCTTAAATTGATTTTTTCGCAAAAATGGAAAAGTGGGGATTTATCTTATTTACTTTTAGCTGTCGTAAACTTTGGTAGCTTCAATGGAAATGAGCCTTATAATGGTCTTGGCTAGTAATATGGTCAGACCAAATAAGTTGTGAGGTCATCTACCATCAAAATCTGTATTTCTATTTCAATTCTTCTCTATTTCTTTGTATGTTTATGCTGCACCTATGCCCTCTCCTCATATATAAATGTGTATTGTTGCTAAACGCTGTCATCGATAAATAACATTTTTAACATTGTGCCTAAAAAAAGTAAATAAAAAAAGATCAAGTAGACTGTCCCTTCAATTTAATTATAGATCTTCACATTCTCATTACTAATGTAAATATCAATTCAAGATGCAAATCAGATGTTTTTTCTCAGCAAGTTTAATTAGTGAAACTTTCATTTCGTTGAATTCGCCCACTATATGTTTCATCTTTTGCATAAAATAAACTAAGTTAGACCAGATTACTACCGTGTCTGTGTACGATTTGCTATTGCGTCATGTACTAAACCATCACATCTCAACCTAGGTGATTCTATGTAACTAACACTTGATAAATGTTCTGTTATGGGAAAAGCATTAGGCAAATGCTGCGCACACAACAGACTTCTTGTGTGTCAGTCACTCTAGACCAGAGTTTTTATCTGTAAAACATCTCCCATGATTCTCCAGTATGAATATATCAGTGATATGTAAAACTAGTTCCCTATACATCTAAATGTTTAAATAATGCACACCGTAAAGCACGACCTATTATAACTCATGACAGTGTGTAACAGGTATGACCAGGCGTATTGGGGGCGGAGACTAGTGGTTCAGATAGAGGCGCATCATTCAGGGGTGGAGTCTTAGCAATAATGATTAGCAGGTAAGTCATCTAGATGGTGTGACAAGAGGGTTCAGCATTTGGGCAGTGCCAGGTTTGTGAGTAACTAGGACATGAAGAGCAGAAAACATTCACAAGTGGGATATTACAATAATGTAAAGATCTGACTCTTGTCTATAGCTTTTACCATACTCTGTGAATATAAAATTACTCTCCCTGTAGATCTAATGGTGGTTTAGCAGATGGATATTTTATTTAAATATTTTCCACATTATGCCCAGTCAATGACTTAAATAGGCTCAGTAGGAATCATTTGCAGGGTTAGGAGACCCCTATAATGCTTTAAACTAATCTTACGCTTTACTCTTCTGTACGGTTTCTCTCCATCATTAAACACAAATACAAATTGAGAAGATTCTTTACTCTGTACATGAGGAAGTTTTCTCCCTTCTATGAGACTTTTGATGATAAATGAAATTACTCTTTTGTGTAAAGCTTTTCCCACATTCTATACAAACATATAGTTTCTCCCCTGGGCGAATACACTTGTGAGTTTCAAGATTACACTTCCGTGTATAACTTTTCCCACACTCGGTACATGTAAAAGGTCTTTCTCCCGTGTGAGTCCTCTCATGAATAATGAGACTAATTCGTTGTATAAAACTTTTCCCACATTCTCTACAAGTGGATAAATTTTCTCCTGTGTGAATCCGCATGTGATAATTGAGATGACACTTTTGTTGAAAACATTTCCCACACTCTGTACAAGTAAATGGTCGTTCCACTCTGTGAGTCCGTAAATGAGATTTCAGAAGACTCTTTACTGGAAAACCTTCCCCACACTCCGTACACATGAAAGGCGTCTCTTCACCGTGAACTCGTTGGTGGCTTACAAGGGCTGGCTTCTGCTTAAACCGTTTGCCACACACTGAGCATGCGTACGGTTTCTCACCTGTGTGGGTTCTTCCATGAATCACAAGAGTACGTTTTTCAGGAAAACCTTTCCCGCACTGTTTGCATTTGTACGGTCTCTCCCCTGTGTGGATCCTTTCATGACATATCAGTTTAGATTTTTGTACAAAAACTTTTCCGCACTCTTTGCAGATATAAAGATTCTCCCCTGTATGAAGCTTTTGGTGTTGTTGGAGACAAAACTTACGTGCAAACGTTTTGTCACATGCGGTGCATTTAAAAGGCTTTTCCTGTGCTTCAGTCAACTGCTCTGATTTAGAAGTTTCCTTTTTTATAAAACTTTTTGAACTCTCAGTAAATTCGGAAGGTTTCTCCTCTTTGGGAATTGTTTGGTGCAAAAGGTGATCTATTTCTTCATGTTTCAAGTCTTTGTTCGCTGAGGAGTTTGTGCGTTGCCCAATTTCCATCAGTTGATTATTATCTTGAATTGTCTGCTGGGACAAATCCAGCGTCACGTGATCACCGCTAGCTCTCAGCGTATTTGGGTTTTCTGGTATTAATTGATGTATTGTATTTGTGCTATTATCTATAAATAAAATTTAATAAAAAGAGATACTATAAATACAATTTTCATGGTGTCAATATGTATTATAACTCATCTACTTAAAGAATTTTTACTCAATTACAATGTTAAATATTTTATTTATCGTTTTTTTTAAAATGCTTTTTATTTGTAAATGATGGAATTTAATGAGAACAAAACTACACTTTATTTCTACATTAAACATTATGGTGTCAATTTAACAAGCAGCGGATTCTGCAGCGACACCCCATCGTTTCTGGTCCACCAGAAATGGAAATTAAAAAGCTGTGGTCATAAGACCGCTGCTCCTTAACTTACCCGCCACCTTTTAGGTGGCGCAATGAAATTATCCCGATCTGATACGATCTAGATGATTGACAGCCCTTGCTAGGGGCCGATTGGCCCTGAATGTGCAGGAGGCGGCATTGCACAAGCATTTCACAAGAAATGCTTGTGCAATGTTAAATGCCGACAGTGTATCCTGTCGGCATTTAGCGAGGTAGAGCGGACATGATTCGCTACAGCAAATCAAGTCAGCTCAACCTCTAGTAAATCTACCCCTATGGGTCAATTACTGGTAAAAAAAATAAGTAAAGTCATTTGATTTAATAGTTATTTGACTGCAATGTAATTTCTTTGAATTTTTCTTTTTAAGTTTCAGTTTGGTAAAAAATGTACAAAAAAACAAACCTTCTTTAAACTACTTTCAAAATGTAATATTTATTATTTTTAATACCAGCATAATATACTAATGATTTACTCACCTAACCCATGTGAGTCCATATTAGCATTAGGCTCCATTGTCTTGGCCCAGTCAGAAGGTTCCTTCAGCCTTTCTAACTATACCAGCGGCTGATCTCTATTGGGGGTCTTGTAGAGCCTATAAAACAAATTAAGAATACACATAATGATGTGAACATTATAGGAAGAAACAACAGCCTTACAAATAACAGATGCTAAATCCTTGTGCCTGTATATTGTGTAGGTTCTTCTAGCTGCAGTCACATAGCACTAAACTAAATAACATGTATATCACACATATGAAAGAGCACTGTTTATTAAATGCATTTGTTCATATGGAGAATGTGCACATAAAGCAGTTTATTTAGGTTTTGGAAGCAAATGTCTGTGTAAAGCTGGTCCACAAACATAAGAAGTAGGGTTGCACCGATACCATTTTTTTAAGACTGAGTACAAGTACCGATACTTTTTTTTAAATACTCGCCGATACCAATTACCGATACTTTTTAAAGTCATGTGACAGTTTCCCAAGCACAATACCGACTAATGAGTTAAGATAGGTTCTTTATAATTATAAAGAACTGTAACTCAAAAGACATTATGAAATAATAAAACAGTTTTATTTGCATGTTGTCACAAAGTTGTAAAAACTCAAAGAAATTTCACAGAACACGTTTATAAATAAAAATATTACATTAAAATATATTCATAATAACAACAATAAATAACAAATGTAGTATCACAACCAACCAAAAGTGCAATACAGTAAAAAATATACCAGTGCACTGTTTAAACATGGGGAACACTATGGGCTAGCTTATATTTGACTGGTAAGCTTTACCAATGCTCTCATTGCATGTCCAACTCCATAACCATTAAAGTCTATTGAGTTGAAAATGTGAACAGAGCATTGGTAAAGCTTATATATCAAATGTAATCTAAATCTAGTTCTATTATTGTAAGATGTGTGTTCATAGGAATTAACTTAATTTTTCCTATGAACACTCTTCCTGCAATTATATAAGCATAATTGTGCAAGATAAGAACTAGCAGTAAAACAGGCAATCTAGCAATTATAATAATTTTCAAAAGTTAGTGGCAAGTTATTTTTAAGGAACAGAAGCATCTCTGTATGTTCAGCTATAAGTCTGTTTCTGCTATCAGTAATGTCGTTTGATGTTAAGCTGAACAATCTTTCACTTTCAGCACTACTGCATGGGGCAGAAATAAAAAATTTTGCCATTTTAGCCGGAGCTGGAAATCTCAGTTTATTAACTGCCCAGTACTTCAGGGGTTTGTCTGAACGAGGTACAGTGATCTCTCTTACAATAATACAATACAACAGCAATTTGTATTGGCTGAACAGAAGTGAACCATTTTTAGTTGAGTCTCCACTACAGCTTAAAATTAAATGGGAACTTGCAGTTTGAAAAAACTCCACAAGATAGCGTATGGGTAGGAAGTGGAGGTATTGGTTTAAGTATCGGTGCATTTGCATGAGTACAAGTACTCATGCAAATACTTGGTATCGGCACTGATACGGATACTAGTATCGGTGCAACCCTAATAAGAACAAATGATTATTTTTCAGTACATGAATATCTCTTTGTAACAAGGTAAAATAACTGTCCCTTTAATTCCCCTGTTATTATAGGAGCCCTGATAGGAGTATTCACAGTACCTGAGCATTAGCAGCTGTACGATGCGATGATACAGTACCCAGTCTCACTACAGTACCACAATCACATCACACAGGTGCCACAGACTACAGTACCTGAGCATTAAAAGCTGTACTATGGGATGATACAGTACCCAGTCTCACTACAGTACCACAATCACATCACACAGGTGCCACAGACTACAGTACCTGAGCATTACCAGCTGTACGATGGGATGATACAGTAGCCAGTCTCACTACAGTACCACAATCACATCACACAGGTGCCACAGACTACAGTACCTGAGCATTACCAGCTGTACTATGGGATGATACAGTAGCCAGTCTCACTACAGTACCACAATCACATCACACAGGTGCCACAGACGTCAGTAACTGAGCATTAGCAGCTGTACGATGGGATGATACAGTACCCAGTCTTACTACAGTACCACAATCACATCACACAGGTGCCACAGACCTCAGTAACTGAGCAATAGCAACTGTACGATGGGATGATACAGTAGCCAGTCTCACTACAGTACCACAATCACATCACACAGGTGCCACAGCCCTCAGTAACTGAGCATTAGCAGCTGTACGATGGGATGATATTGTAGCCAGTCTCACTACAGTACCACAATCACATCACACAGGTGCCACAGCCCTCAGTAACTGAGCATTAGCAGCTGTATGATGGGATGATACAGTACCCAGTCTCACTACAGTACCACAATCACATCACACAGGTGCCACAGACCTCAGTAACTGAGCATTAGCAGCTGTACGATGGGATAATACAGTAGCCAGTCTCACTACAGTACCACAATCACATCACACAGGTGCCACAGACTACAGTACCTGAGCATTAGCAGCTGTACGATGGGATGATACAGTAGCCAGTCTCACTACAGTATCACAATCACATCACACAGGTGCCACAGACCTCAGTAACTGAGCATTAGCAGCTGTACGATGGGATAATATAGTACCCAGTCTCACTACATTACCACAATCACATCACACAGGTGCCACAGACCTCAGTAACTGAGCATTAGCAGCTGTACGATGGGATAATACAGTACCCAGTCTCACTACAGTACCACAGTCACATCACACAGGTGCCACAGCCCTCAGTAACTGAGCATTAGCAGCTGTACGATGGGATGATACAGTAGCCAGTCTCACTACAGTACCACAATCACATCACAAAGGTGCTACAGCCCTCAGTAACTGAGCATTAGCAGCTGTACGATGGGATGATACAGTACCCAGTCTCACTACAGTACCACAATCACATCACACAGGTGCCACAGCCCTCAGTACCTGAGCATTAGCAACTGTACGATGGGATGATACAGTAGCCAGTCTCACTACAGTATCACAATCACATCACACAGGTGCCACAGCCCTCAGTAACTGAGCATTAGCAGCTGTATGATGGGATGATACAGTACCCAGTCTCACTACAGTACAACAATCACATCACACAGGTGCCACAGCCCTCAGTACCTGAGCATTAGCAGATGTACGATGGGATGATACAGTACTCAGTCTCACTACAGTACTAC